>NC_041385.1:337692581-337724891 GCF_002162155.2 Triticum dicoccoides | reverse complement strand
GGCGTCTGAGCGACACCACATAAAGGGCTTTAAAAGAAATGCCACAGTCGGGCGTCTGGGCGACACCACATAAAGGGCTTTAAAAGAAATGCCACAGTTGGGCGTCTGGGCGACACCACATAAAGGGCTTTAAAAGAAATGCCACAGTCGGGCGTCTGGGCGACACCACATAAAGGGCTTTAAAAGAAACAATCATAATGAATATCCCGGAGGTAGAACCATCCCAGAGATATTCGGTAATAACAATAATATCACGGGTTAGTCAATAATAATAATAATCATAGTTATCACAAGTCACAAGCAGTAATTCCATTTCTGGTTAACCGTTCCACCTCCGAAGACCGACGCTAAGACCGACACCTGACCCATCCCAGACTGTAATCCTTAACCATGGACACAGCTATTCGAGTAGGTTTATTCTCTGTAGAGGGTGTACTCTTTACCCACGAGTAACGGATTTCTCTAGTCCAGCAGGACTAATTCCGTCTACGGTCTTTTTGTTGAAAACACACCTAACTTGCACACACCAGCTTATCTCACACGTGTCTGGAATCACCCACGACACCTGTTAAGCAAACTCTAAGTGGGGAGGCTACAACCTCGCGTAGCATGGGATCAAATTTATATCGCGCGCTCTAAGGGGTGGCCTCCCCTCTCGGTCCCAACCGGAAACACCAATGCCCCCGGACCAGGTGGCCTGCCTACCAGCTACAACCGGTATCTTCCACCATGGCCTCTCTGTACGGTGTGTGCTGGAAAGAGGTTGACAACTTACTGAACCGTACTCTACTAGCTGTAGAGACGAGTGGTAGTACGAAACAAGTATGGGGTTTACTGGAACAAGACTCGATCTACGGTCGACTCAGGAGGTTTAAGTATTCCCTGCATGATTAGCATAACGATTATATTTCATCCAGCAGAGTCACCTCTCATATCACCTTACCATGCCATACCAGACATAACCGTCCCGACGGAGACCGGCGACAAACTCATGCCTACCCAAGGCAGAGGTTTTCCCGGGTTCCTGCCGGTATGCATGCAAGGCATATGAGGGTGATTATCATCACAAGTGTGTTCATTACCAACAGCATGCAAATCAATAACATACACCTATGCATATAATCATATCACATGAAATAACAAGTCCTTCGAAATGCGGTGGTGTAATAAATGTATCAACGATCACACCAAAAATATTATGCCGGGGTTCAGAATGCTTGCCTTCAATGTGTGGAAAGGCACGGTGCACTCCAAAACTTTTGAAAGTTTCTTCTCTCTCCCCAAAATCCTATTTAAAAATATATTTGAATTAACACATATTTCAAAAACAGAACCAAAAAGTTGTTTGAAAATTTTTCAAATAAATCTTAAAATAAACTAGACCAAATTTAAGGAAGGTAGGAAAAAGAATCAACTCATTTGGAGTTATATTTAAAAAGTTATAGCCAGTCAAAGATTTGGTCAAATCTGTTTTTAAAATAAGACAGAAAAGAAAACGATTCAGATAGAAATACGCTTTCCGTGCAGAGGAGGCGTACTTGAGGCTTTACGCCTCCACTTAACCACGTGGATGGCGCGGGGTGTCACTGACAGTGGGCCTGCCTGGCCCACTGGTCAGGTTTGACCAGTCGCCGCGCGTCGTCTCCCTCCTTTGCCCGAGCGGAGCGGGGCTCCGGCGATCGTCGCCGGCGTTTGGCTGCTCCTCGCGGGCCCCCGAGGGTGGGGATGGATCCGTAAGGTTGGGGCGGTCCTCCCGGTAGTCGTTGGGTCGGCGGGGACGGAGTGAGCTGCCGGCGGCGAGCTCCGCGGCGGAAGAAGGCTTCGGTGGCGAAGTGACTTTGTGGCGGCGTTGGCTCCCGATCAAAATCAAGTAGGGGAAAAGGCTCACGGGAGGATGTGGAAGCTCTTGGTGAAGAGAACGGAGAGGGGGAAGCCCTGATGGCACCGGAGTGAACAAGACAGTGGCGGCGGCAGGAGTTGCCGGAGATGAGGAAGGCGGTGTTTCCATGACGATTGCGGGCTATGTGGGTCCCATGGGGGTGGCCTGAGGTCGCGTGCGTGCTTAGAGGGGCTCGGGGTGTCCATTTATAGCGCGACGAGGTCGGTTCCGCGGCGGCCGTGGATATGCTCTCCGGCGAACCGCCTCTCTGTGGCTAGGGCGACGTGGTGGCGACGAGCGCTAGGGGACGAAGCTGTGGATGAGCACGCACTGCTCACAGGGGCAGGTGGCGAGTGGGAGTGGCTTGGGCGGCACCGACATGGTCAGAGGCTGTCGGGCGGCGGCGGCGGCTAGCGCTTAGCCTGTCGGGCGTGGCGGGGCTGCTTGGCGTGTTGCGGTGAGAAGGGGAGTGCGTGGCGAGGTGCTGCAGAGCGGGCCAAAGCCGTGGGGCCAGTGTGTCAGCTCGGGCGCGGGTCGTGCAATACGCGTGCTCTGCTCGCGCTCCGGGCGTGCACGAGACGTGTTCGACATTATGCCAGAGCACGCTAGAGGTCGCGGTCGAGGCTGGCAATTAACAGACCCAGGTTAGGAGCAACTGGAATCCTAGTGGACATGCAAGTATGATCCGAGGTGCAAGGTCACAATGCAAGGACAAAATCATGTCAAAACTGGCCATGCACACCAGGTGTTTGACAAAATGTTAAAGGCTTCTAAGCAACTCTTGGGGTGGCCCAAATCTCCAGATCAAGATCTCCTTAGATGCAAGAGAGAGTGGTGAGGTTATTTGGCCAAAAGCAGAAACTTGCTAGTGTAATTTTAGCAGAATTTCAATTCTGGACAGGGAATAGATGACATTATTTCATGAACCAAAAATGATCCAAAAGGTGCATGCTCCTGGACTTAAGGGTTTAACATGGGGGACTACAAGTAGGAGAAATAATCAAGGGTTAAAGAGCAAGTAAAAACATGGTTGTTGTACAAACCATCAAGTTGGTCCAGAATGAAGATGAGGTTGATTCACTCAAATTTTTCAAAGAACATAAATAGGTTTTTGCACAAAGTGAAATAATAGGCTCCTACTGACCTCCCCTAATTTTGGTAGAAGTTTTAAAGAAATATTTAAATAGGTTGTAGTGCAAAATGCACTCTGGACCAGAGAAGAAAAACTGAGTGTAGGGCTCAAAATATTTCATGAATGAAATATATTTTTGCATAAAAGTGATTTAAAAACATCACATGACATCTCCAAATTTTTGTGGGAATTTTAAGTGAATTTATCAAATGGTTGTAGTTCAAATAAGACCATTTAACCTTAAAAAAACCATTTTTCAAGAAAACAATGATCAAGCAACTAAATTAGTTAATTAGTTATATTGACTAAGGGAAAGTTTTACTTGAGAGGTTAATCAAGTCCAATAACACATTTGAAAAGTTTTCTCTCTGGGAAAAACTCATAATAACAGGGAAGGAAATGATTTAAAAATCATAAATGGAGCTCAAAAGTTCAAAGTTTTAAATCCTGGCAAAATTTTATTCCATTAAAACAAGGCCAAATTTTGGGGTGTCACAATACAAACCCCCTTAAGAAAAATCTCGTCCTCGAGATTTGCTAAAAGCAGTGTTAAGAAATAATTACGCAATGACGATGTGGCTACAGTGAGAGGGCAATAAGTGGTGAAAAACCACAGTGTGAAAACTGGTGCTGCGTGGAAGAGTCTACGGTTCGGGACAAAATCGGGTGATTTCTACGCTGGATATAAATTTAGAATAACTCCTAAATTTAAATATACGCTGGTCGTACCCGAGAGTATAGTGCTCCCTCTGGCTGTCAGGTGGACCCGGGGTCCACTGTCAGTCTCCTCTCCTTCTCCCTCTGGCCCTTTCTTCTTCCTCTCTCCCGCGCGCTTTCTCCACCGGCGACGCCTAGTGTGTAGGGCATCTAGGCCGTACCGTGGTAGTGCGCGGCGTGCTAGCTGCTGGTGCAGCGTGCACTCACCTCGCGGGCCAGCGCGCTGTCGGCACTGCTCGCGGATTCGACTCCGAACACCGGCGATCGGCGACGAGCGGCGTTGGTGGACTTCGCCCACCGTACACCGAGCTCGAGCTATAAAAACGGCCGGGGTGCCCGTCTCTTCTTCCTCACACCTGGCCTCACTTCTCCTCCTCCTTCTTTCTCCATTACTGCTTACAGAAGCTCGGTCGAGGCTCTAATGGCGGAGGCGATGCCGGACTGGTTTGTGATCCTGATATGCGGAGGGTTGGCGACGCTGCTGGGGCTCTCTGTGCTCCTGTGCGCAATGATCTTCGACGAGTATCGCGACGCTGCGGCTCGGGTGTTGGCTCTCCGCGGTGGTGGTGATCATGAAGAGTAGATGGAGTGTGCCGGGTGCTAACTGTTGTTAGGGGGGTGATTAGCTGGATGTAACACCGTTGCAAAGTTTTGCAAACAGTGCATGTGTGCGAATGGTAAGGGTTGTGAGTCTGCTGCCTGGTGCTGAGTGAAATCAATTAATCCAAGTCGTGAAGTGGCAGGTGTAGCAATTCAGGGAAAAGAAGTCTCACTCCAGGATTTTGCGAGGGAAAAACAGTTAATTTAAAGGAGCATAAACCACAACAAAAACTACACACATTAGCAGAAGCCAAATAATTGACTCGTCGTACAAACTCAGGGTATCAGGCATAAGTCACACACATAAATAAATGCTGCAAAGAACAAATACAGTAGTGACGTCTAAAATGAAAATGGTAACTGGGTGGAGTCATGATAAAATGTCTCTGGTAAAGGAATACACTCCTCTTCTATCGGAGGAAGTGGGTTGACCAGTCGATGTATGCGTCTCTCCGTGTCGGGTCTCAGTGGTCTGCCGATGGCAATCTGAGGATTTAAATCTGCGAGGCTCTGGAGATAATCCATCACTCGCTGGTTTAAATGCTCTTGAGCAATGATGTACTGGATAAGGTTGGCCAGAACTGGGTCTCTCTCAATACGTCCACCGGGAAAAGATGTAACTTCTCCAGGTGCTGCACGGCTCGGAAAGTAATAATATCCTCGTTCGCGGGCATAGGGTACTGCGGATCGAAGACGAGCAATCGCTTCTTTCGCAGCAGCTTCTATGGCCAAGTGCGGGGTTGGCATAGATTTCCCCACGAAGGAAACTTCTATTGGATCTTGGTTGGGGTCTACAGGGGGAATGTGTACGGCTGCCCAATATTCCGAGGTGGATGGGGTGATCCTTGATTTGAACAGCTCGTACTGGGGTGGCTGGGTAGAACCCATGGTACTGTGGGTAAAATCCCACAATATTTTGACAAAGCTACCTGGAGTTGCATCTGGGGTTCTCAGATGAATTCTGGGGCTCGGCATGACAGGAAAAAGCGTGAGTGTTGTGCACAAAGTGAGGGTTGCTGGGTAAGGTCACAAGGTGGCCTTTATATAGCAATGGAGCCGGGTCATTTTACCGTGGTGAAAGGTAATAAATTTGCCAGCTTAGCTCCAAAGGTCGGGTCAGTGTCAAAGATACACATATCTCATAAAGAGACGTGTTACTGTGGTTGTCGTCGGGTTGGTTTTGGTAGTTGTGCCCGGAAAATATGCAGCTATGCGCTGACCAAATATGCAAGGCTACTATTAAAATAGAGGCACAAAGACAGGCTGCGTTAATATACGCGGTCGCATGATTACAAAGCGAGGATACATTGAAACTTGGTGCTACTCATACGGCTTAGTCTACCTTGTTTATGTCTAAACGGGCGTGCCTGGTGGATGTCGAGGCTTCTCCACGTGTCTCTCTGCCGGGATTAGTCGGAGATGGCGGAGGAACTGCAGGGTCGGGGTAGTGAGAATGACCATCACGGCGATTGTTGGCCACAACCCCGTTGGAGTGTGCTCCCAAAAGGCGACGAAGCACTTCTAGGGTTATCGCAGCACCTTGGCCGATGGCTGGGGAAGATCTCGGGGTCTCGATCGGTTGTCCAAACAGCACGAATGGGTTGTCGGTGTTGGGATCGTTTTCTTCTCTCGCCGGGGCTCGACGAACCAGCTCTCCACGAGCTGCGATTAGATCAATAGTGATCTGGTCGAACAGTGCCTCTAGTGCACTTACATAGCGCACTAGGTGCAACAATGCGGGGTCCATCTCGTGATCTCCATTGGCAACTTGGGGTGGTCTACCATACCCTTCACGTCTGGGATAGTAGTGGAACGAGCGACAGTTAACCCTGGGCAACAAGTGCCTGAGATGAACTATAGCCTCTCGAGCGGCTAGCTGGATGGCTTGTGGCTCAAAGGAAGTTGTTCTTCCGGTGAACCGGTAGGGGCGCTCGGGTGCTAGGCTCCTACCGTAAATGTGCACAGTGGCCCAGAATTGGCGGTCTTCACCGCTCATGGGTCCATGATACACAACATATTCTGGTGGCTCCTCTAATGCGTAGGCACGACGGGTGAGGTTTGCGAGGATGGTCACAAAACCTCCAAGGTTGGTTGCTGTGGTTTCGTTGTGCACTATAGGTCCAGGCATTGTGGCTCGGTTTGGGGTAGCGGCTGTGTTGTGCTGGTTTGGTGCTAGCGCGCCCTTTTTATAAGGAAAAAGGGGACGGAGTCTTCCTTCGCACGCTTGTGAGAAAGGACTATTTAGGGGCCGGTCACTGGCGCATGAGTGACAGGTTAGGTTGATAGGTTGGGCACCGACTGTAAAAAGGAATGGGTCACTGTGTGGCTATCTTGCACGAGAAGCTTGGCTGGGGTTTGGTTAAGGTCTGGTGGGTTGGTTTGCCTAAGTTTACTGACCTGGCTAAGATAGGATTAGCCAATGGTCAGCCTGGCTCTGATACCAAGTCTATCACGACCGGGTTTTCCGGGTAATAAATTTCCAGAAAAGACCGTCGTGCTCATCAGCCCTAGGATTACTGTTAGCTGATGAGGCTCCAACTTGATATAGAAATTCCAAGAAAAATACAAATTATGTAGTACAAGACCATTCTGGCCTGTGAGTACAACAAATGGTTTCTAGTGGTTGATGGAGGAAGCGGGTTGTGAAACATCAGTGTCTATGGGACTCCATTTCCCACGGGAACAGCTGACCAAGTTAATTCCTATCTTCGCGAGGCTGCTATGGGTTCCGGGGCTGGCATCGCGTCGCTCCTCTCCGTGCAAGAAAAATCTGGCCAAGACAATAGCCAGGGACAAGCCAGTGAGTACTTTGAATGTACTCGCAAACATTAAGAACACAGGTATAATATAACAATGATGTGCTAAAAATATTTTATGCTCATGACGTTAGTCACAATAGATAAATGAAACTCTGATGCGTGCAAGCAAGTTATTGATAAAAATGCAATAACATGGTAGTATAAAAAAAATTTGAATCAAATAACAAGCAATGCCACAGTCGGGCGTCTTAGCGACACCACATAAAGGGCTTTAAAAGAAATGCCACAGTCGGGCGTCTGAGAGACACCACATAAAGGGCTTTAAGAGAAATGCCACAGTCGGGCATCTGGGCGACACCACATAAAGGGCTTTAAAAGAAACAATCATAATGAATATCCCGGAGGTAGAACCATCCCAGAGATATTCGGTAATAACAATAATATCACGGGTTAGTCAATAATAATAATAATAATAGTTATCACAAGTCACAAGCAGTGATTCCATTTCTGGTTAACCGTTTCACCTCCGAAGACCGACGCTAAGACCGACACCTGACCCATCCCAGACTGTAATCCTTAACCATGGACACAGCTATTCGAGTAGGTTTATTCTCTGCAGAGGGTGTACTCTTTACCCACGAGTAACGGATTTCTCTAGTCCAGCAGGACTAATTCCGTCTACGATCTTTTTGTTGAAAACACACCTAACTTGCACACACCAGCTTATCTCACACGTGTCTGGAATCACCCACGACACCTGTTAAGCAAACTCTAAGTGGGGAGGCTACAACCTCGCGTAGCATGGGATCAAATTTATATCGCACGCTCTAAGGGGTGGCCTCCCCTCTCGGTCCCAACCGGAAACACCCATGCCCCTGGACCAGGTGGCCTGCCTACCAGCTGCAACCGGTATCTTCCACCATGGCCTCTCTGTACGGTGTGTGCTGGAAAGAGGTTGACAACTTACTGAACCGTACTCTACTTGCTGTAGAGACGAGTGGTAGTACGAAACAAGTATGGGGTTTACTGGAACAAGACTCGATCTACGGTCGACTCAGGAGGTTTAAGTATTCCCTGCATGATTAGCATAACGATTATATTTCATCCAGCAGAGTCACCTCTCATATCACCTTACCGTGCCATACCAGACATAACCGTCTCGACGGAGACCGGCGACAAACTCATGCCTACCCAAGGCAGAGGTTTTCCCGGGTTCCTGCCGGTATGCATGCAAGGCATATGAGGGTGATTATCATCACAAGTGTGTTCATTACCAACAGCACGGAAATCAATAACATGCACCTATGCATATGATCAGATCACATGAAATAACAAGTCCTTCGAAATGCGGTGGTGTAATAAATGTATCAACGATCACACCAAAAATATTATGCCGGGGTTCAGAATGCTTGCCTTCAATGTGTGGAAAGGCAGGGTGCACTCCAAAACTTTTGAAAGTTTCTTCTCTCTCCCCAAAATCCTATTTAAAAATATATTTGAATTAACACATATTTCAAAAACAGAACCAAAAAGTTGTTTGAAAATTTTTCAAATAAATCTTAAAATAAACTAGACCAAATTTAAGGAAGGTAGGAAAAAGAATCAATTCATCTGGAGTTATATTTAAAAAGTTATAGCCAGTCAAAGATTTGGTCAAATCTGTTTTTAAAATAAGACAGAAAAGAAAACGATTCAGATAGAAATACGCTTTCGGTGCAGAGGAGGCGTACTTGAGGCTTTACGCCTCCACTTAACCACGTGGACGGCGCGGGGTGTCACTGATAGTGGGCCAGCCTGGCCCACTGGTCAGGTTTGACCAGTCGCCGCGCGTCGTCTCCCTCCTTTGCCCGAGCGGAGCGGGGCTCCGGCGATCGTCGCCGGCGTTTGGCTGCTCCTCGCAGGCCCCCGAGGGTGTGGATGGATCCGTAAGGTTGGGGCGGTCCTCCCGGTAGTCGTTGCATCGGCGGGGACGGAGTGAGCTGCCGGCGGCGAGCTCCGCGGCGGAAGAAGGCTTCGGTGGCGAAGTGACTTTGTGGCGGCGTTGGCTCCCGATCAAAATCAAGTAGGGGAAAAGGCTCACGGGAGGATGTGGAAGCTCTTGGTGAAGAGAACGGAGAGGGGGAAGCCCTGATGGCGCCGGAGTGAACGAGTCAGTGGCGGCGGCAGGAGTTGCCGGAGATGAGGAAGGCGGTGTTTCCCTGATGATTGCGGGCTATGGGGGTCCCATGGGGGTGGCCTGAGGTCGTGTGCGTGCTCAGAGGGGCTCGGGGTGTCCATTTATAGCGCGACGAGGTCGGTTCCGCGGCGGCCGTGGATAAGCTCTCCGGCGAACCGCCTCTCTGTGGCTAGGGCGACGTGGCGGCGACGAGCGCTAGGGGACGAAGCTGTGGATGAGCACGCACTGCTCCCATGGGCAGGTGGCGAGTGGCAGTGGCTTGGGCGGCACCGACATGGTCAGAGGCTGTCGGGCGGCGGCGGCGGCTAGCGCTTGGCCTGTCGGGCGTGGCGGGGCTGCTTGGCGTGTTGCGGTGAGAAGGGGAGTGCGTGGCGAGGTGCTGCAGAGCGGGCCAAAGCCGTGGGGCCAGTGTGTCAGCTCGGGCGCGGGTCGTGCAATACGCGCGCTCTGCTCGCGCTCCGGGCGTGCACGGAACGTGTTCGACATTATGCCAGAGCACGCTAGAGGTCGCGGTAGAGGCTGGCAATTAACAGACCCAGGTTAGGAGCAACTGGAATCCTAGTGGACATGCTAGTATGATCCGAGGTGCAAGGTCACAATGCAACGACAAAATCATGTCAAAACTGGCCATGCACACCAGGTGTTTGAAAAAATGTTAAAGGCTTCTAAGCAACTCTTGGGGTGGCCCAAATCTCCAGATCAAGATCTCCTTAGATGCAAGAGAGAGTGGTGAGGTTATTTGGCCAAAAGCAGAAACTTGCTAGTGTAATTTTAGCAGAATTTCAATTCTGGACAGGGAATAGATGACATTATTTCATGAACCAAAAATGATCCAAAAGTGCATGCTCCTGGACTTAAGGGTTTAACATGGGGGACTACAAGTAGGAGAAATAATCAAGGGTTAAAGAGCAAGTAAAAACATGGTTGCTGTACAAACCATCAAGTTGGTCCAGAATGAAGATGAGGTTGATTCACTCAAATTTTTCAAAGAACATAAATAGGTTTTTGCACAAAGTGAAATAATAGGCTCCTACTGACCTCCCCTAATTTTGATAGAAGTTTTAAAGAAATATTTAAATAGGTTGTAGTGCAAAATGCACTCTGGACCAGAGAAGAAAAACTGAGTGTAGGGCTCAAAATATTTCATGAATGAAATATATTTTTGCATACATGTCATCTCCAAATTTTTGTGGGAATTTTAAGTGAGTTTATCAAATGGTTGTAGTTCAAATAAGGCCATTTAACCTTAAAAAAACCATTTTTCAAGAAAACAATGATCAAGCAACTAAATTAGTTAATTAGTTATATTGGATAAGGGAAAGTTTTACTTGAGAGGTTAATCAAGTCCAATAACACATTTGAAAAGCTTTCTCTCTGGGAAAAACTCATAATAACAGGGAAGGAAATGATTTAAAAATAAAAAATGGAGCTCAAAAATTCAAAGTTTTAAATCCTGGCAAAATTTTATTCCATTAAAACAAGGCCAAATTTTGGGGTGTCACAGGTGCCTAGTCTGACCCAAGCCCACCTGTACCGGGTGCCACTTGGTAGACTACTAACACAACCTACAAACACCAGAAACTAGTTGCAACTCCTGGACAGAGATCAGGCTGATTAATAAGTCGAGAGGGGTCGAGTTACCGGAACCCAATGTGTGGTAGTAACTGTTCATGGATCACAAACACAGAACTCAGTTCCTGAGGATGGCTTCAATGAGACAATCCACCAAGTACTCCTACATGGCCTCTCACCGCTACCTTTACCAAATCGTGTTCACACACTTAGCTCAGACACAATAGGACATGTTCATCACCATTCCAATCCATCCCGATGAATCAGACCTGACTCGACTCTAAGCAGTAGCAGGCATGACAAACAAGCATGAATGAGTAGGCACACCAGGGCTCAAACAACTCCTACTCATGCTAGTGGGTTTCATCTATTTACTATGGCAATGAGAGGTAATGCAGAGGAAAGGGGTTCCACTACCGCAGTATGTAACAGTTGAATCATTGTTGTCCTAATGCAGTAAAAGAGAGCAGGAGCGAGAGAGTGGGATTGTATCAGAATGAACAAGGGGGTTTTGCTTGCCTGGCACTTCTGAAGATAGTATAACTCTTCATCGGTGTCATCAAAATCATCGTCGGAACATCGTCTACTGAGAGGGGACAAATACCGGCAGACAAGGAAGAACACAATCAATGCAATGCACAATATGATGCATGATCATGACAAGTCTATATGATGTGATTTGAGCTAATGCAACTAGCAACAGATTAAATGAAGTTGGTTTGCATCCAATATTTAATTCGAACTCCACATGTGGTTATTTAAATGCCATTCATTTCATTTGTCCTAAACAGTAGTCATAAGTTGTTCTAATATGCATGAAACCAGTACAGATAGATAGATTGGATTTTTCTGATCATTTTTCATATATAAATTATTTCATACTGAGTTACGGTTGAATTTATATGAATTTTTGAAGTTTAGATTATTTTCTGGAATTTTCTGAATTATTTAGTCCAGAAATGACTTACTGCGTCAGCATTGCATCACTGTGACGTCAGCTAGTCAACAGAGCTGTGCCAGGTCAACCCTGACCAGTGGGTCCCACTGGTCAGTGTCATAGTGCTGGCTTGGGTCACTGACTGGTGGGCCTAGTCAACGGCCATGTCAGCATGGTAAAAACTGACACGTGGGCCCACCGGTTTTAACTAAATCTAGTTAAGAAAATAACCCGAGGTTATTTAGCTGGTGGGGCCCTGATGTCAGCGGCTGGTGTGATTAAACTAAATGTGATTAATCCCTAATGATGGTGCCATGTCATCACCACTGGCGTGTAAATGCCGGCGACCAAATCCGCGGCGGAGGGCATCGGAGTTTCGCTATGGGGCCTGGTTTGAAGAGCCACTTGCACCTACGTGCTCCGGGGAGTGACGCGCATCCGATTGAGCAAACAACGAAGGCGGGGGTGGCTGGAGTTGAGCATGGCGTCGAGTGATGTGGTGGCCGGAGTTTGGCTTAGCGCGGGCAGGGCGCTACGCTTGGCTGACGAGCGAGCTAAGCAGCGGGGCGGACTCCTGGGAGCTCCAGGAGCATGCTAGTGCCACTGGACAGAGTGGAGGTGTTCAAGAGCGAGGACCACATCGGCCATGGTGGACGGCGGCGCTCAGAACTCGCGGGGCGGTGGCTAGTGCGCAAATTAGGGCACGGGGAGTGAGGGGGAAGATAGAAGAGCTCACTGGGATTGTGATGGTGGCCTCAGCAGGCTCGGGGTTGGCCTCGAGACGAGGTGCGGTCACCGGCGATCTCGGCGGCTAAAGGAGGAATAAGGAGTCGGGGACGCTTCTGCAGGGCGCGTCCGCTCGCGTGGCTTGGCAGAGACAGAGTATAGGTCGACGACAGAGCTCTAGGGCACGGGGAAGGCTGTGGGCATGACTACGGCGCGATGAGCTTTGGCGTGCGTCGGCCATGGCATGAAGGGGGCGAGGGGGCGAGGGCAAAGAGTGAGCGAGTGGCGGTGGGTTCCAGAGGCCACCGGGAGACGATCCCAGCATCACGCTGGCTAGGGAGGGGCCAAGCAGGCAACTGCATGCCCGCACGCGCGAGCGCCGTGCACTGCTTCCCCTCTGCCTTCTGGCAAGAGGAGGAAGACACCTGGCAGGGGAAGTGGCTAGGCTGCACAGGCACTGGGCCGAGGTAGGTGGGCTGCCAGGTAAGCTACAGGTACGGTTCCTCTCTTTCTAATTCTGTTTCTGTTTTTCTATTCCTTTCTCTGTTTTGATTTAGTAATAAGATACCAAACCATTTTGTAAAATGCTGAAAATATTTGTGGGCACTTTGAAATTATTTCCAACAGCCCTCAACTAGTTTCACCATTATTAGAACATTTAAACTATTTATAGAATTTAAATGCCCCAATTCAAATACAATAAGGATTAATTCAAAAATCTACAATGTCCTAGAAATATGTGCACCATTTTTGGAAGAGGTTTTTAGCCAATTCAAAAATGATGAACTTTTCTGCAGGGCATTTTGTGTTCATTGAAAATATTTTTATTTGAACCTAGTTGAATTCATTTAGTGCTAGGGTTTGAACATCCCCAATTCAAATTCCATAAATTTAAACATGATGCATAGATGCTCACAGATGCAACTAAATACAAGCAATTCTAGGGGTTGTGACAGAGCCGTACTTAGGTGCGGACGACCAACAGAAGGTCAGCACCTTCGCGGTAGGGTCATGCAAAATGAAAGGTAGTCAGAAGCACCACCGAACGTGCTCCATCATCGAAAAGTTATATTCCTCTTATTTAATATTCGGGAATGAAGACGAATTGACATTCGGATCCTCGTTCTATCATCGTAGGAGGGGTATACGGCGAACCGTGAGTAAGATCCTAGCCAGCCGAGCCATGGCTAATGCGGCACCGGAGATGCCAACTAGGACGGGGGCGCATGCTGATGCAGTACAAACTCGTTAGTGTCACAGAGAGCCGGATGAGATGTCCGTTAGGAATTCCGAAGTCGAGAGTGAGATGAATCATCATCACTTAAAAAAATCCTTGCGTGCCCCTGCCTTAACGAAGCCGGAGTTTACCTCCCTAAGCACTGTATGTACATATATCCGAGCTGCCAGGGACGGACTCACCGGGTTGCTCGCCTATTCTCAAAGGATATGCCGGTACAAATCTTTATGAACTTAGTGGATAGATAGTAGTAGCCCCCAAGACTTAAAGTGGGTGGACAAAACCGATATGAGGATCGTCTGATGACCGCAGGTTCTCAAGGAGAAGAACAGTGCGTTGACCCAGGAGCTCGAGACAAGCCGGACACAGCTAAATGTCGTTGTTTCCGAGCTTGAAGAAATAAAGAGTGCCCCAACATCTTATGGCAAAGATAAAAAACTAGAAGAAGAGGTGAAGAAACAGGCTAAAGAGATAAAGAGCTTAAACGCTCAACTCTTGGAGGCACAATAGGAAAACCAGAAGCTGAATGGCGTATTCGGTATGACTTGTGAACCGTCCGCCCCGAAGAGGAAATGCCTGTCGTACAAAGCGATGTTCTGAAGGAGCTCGCAAAGCTGCACGAGCATGCTCGGAAGGCAATGAAGAATATGGCCAAAGCCTTATGGCCTTCCGACGCCCCTCCAGAGAGTATGGAGGGGTTGGCTGATCTATTCAAGGGTTCCCGGTGTCGTTTAAAGCTGTGGAAGACGTCTGCATGCCGTGAAGGCGCCCAAGAGGCGTGGGCCATGGTGAAGACATGATATACCGGTCTTGACCCGAACCATATGGCCAGAGTTGGACTGCAGGGACCTGACAGGAAGGAAAGTCCCGTGAGCTTGGTATATGACCAAGTAATGATAGCGGTGAAATTTTCGCAACAAGATTGTAAATTATATAGTCTACTGGACGGCGTAGAAAGGGAGTAGACATTCGATTCGATGTACCCATTTACTTTATGACCGAAATTATCTCCTGCTGAATTGTATGAAAATTTTGTCATCGCAGACCTTCGACTTCCACCTCTAGACAAAAATTTTGGAGTGTTTCCGTATACTATGTTTGACTAAGGAACATTTAGTATCATCGTAAACCAGGCAATCCGGCCATATTGCTCGAACAGACAAAATGTATTCAGTGGAGTTATGTTATATTACTGTTTAACGTAAGAAACATCTTCCAGGAAAAATAGTTTCGTTAGGGGTTCCTTTCCTTAGGCTGAGCTTGCATCTGAAGTACAGACATAACTTTTGCTAGAAATAGCCTGTTGAATATGTGCTGACCAATTATGCCCTTAAGAACGCTAGCTTTTGGCTTAACCCGTCTGAGGTATAGGGTCGGATAACCCGGTTGTAACAATCGTAGAGGTGCTGCCTTTAAACCCTAGCCGAACAATCGGGAACATAGGGTATAAGCACAGGAGCAAGGCAACCTAGCTTGGCAAAAACTTATGTCAGGTGCATAAAATGGCAAAAGCAACAAATAGTATGGACAAAAAGAAGCCTGTAAGCTTTTTAATAAAATGCTTCTCATGTATGGTGGGGTGTATACATTTAAAGATGCGTACTCCCAACAGTGCGGTTTATCCGGACATACAGTTAAGAAGAAAAGGAAAAAAGGTAAAAAAGGGGAGAGAAAGTAGAAAAAACCTAGTTTAAAATGAGACCTAAGGAGGCTGAACTATGCGTAAAATCTTCGGAGCCGGGCAGCGTTCCATGGGTTCGGCTCAAGGAGATTATCCTCGGCATTGCGAAGGCAATAGGCTCCTCCAGTAAGGACTTCATCCATTATGAAGGGGCCCTCCCATTTTAGGTTTGAGCTTATCCTTATTCTTCTTCATGAGGCATAAAACAAGTTCTCCGACATTGTATGTTTTATCCCGCACTTCTCTGCTTTGGTAACGCCTGGCCTGTTGTTGATAGAATGCAGAACGGGCCTTGGCAACATCGCACTCCTCTTCAAGTACATCGAGGTCGTCCTGCCGATCTAGCTCGGCTTCTTTCTCCTCTTACATCCACACTCTAGGTGAGTCATGAATAATGTCGCAGGGCAGTATGGCCTCTGCGCCGTACACCATAAAGAAAGATGTGTATCCGGCCGTTCGATTGGGCGTGGTCTGGAGTCCCCAGAGTACGGAATCGAGTTCCTCAACCCAGTGCTTGTCTAATTCTCGTAAAGAGCGCACTAGTCTGGGCTTAATACCACTCATGATCAGACCATTGGGACGTTTGACATGGCCGTTTGTTTGAGGGTGGTATATGGATGCATAGTCGAGTTTAATGCCCAACTTAACGCACCAAGTTTTGACTTCATCAGCTACGAAGTTAGAGCCATTATCGGTGATGATACTGTGCGGGACACCATAACACTGAGCTATGCCAGATATGAAGTCGATCACTAGTCCGGCCTCAGTTGTTTTTACTGGTTTGGCCTCTATCCATTTAGTGAATTTATCCACCATGACCAGCAAGTATTTCTTTTTGTGGCTTCCCCCTTTAAGGGGTCCAACCATGTCAAGCCCCCAGACCGCAAAGGGCCAAGTAATGGGGATTGTTCTTAATGCGGCGGGAGGCATATGGATTTGATTGGTGAAAAGCTAACAACCCACACAGTGTTGGGCAAGGTCTTGAGTGTCAGCTTGAGCCGTAGGCCAGGAGAAACATGTCTGAAATGCCTTACTTACGAGGGCGTGGGCCGCCCCCATAAGATGACCACCGAGACCGGCATGTATTTCTGCCAAGAGTGGCCTTCCCTCCTCTTCGGAGATACACCTTTGGAGCACTCCGGTAGTGCTTCTTTTGTACAATTCACCCTCATGTACTTTAAAAGCTTTAGAGCATCGAACTATGCATCGAGCTTCATTTTGATCATCGGGGAGCTCATGTCTATTAAGGTAGGCCAGGAAGGGTTCGGTCCAGGGGGCGATAACCGTCATGATCTCGTGAGCAGAGGGTGTTATCTCGATATCTGGACCCCCGACGTTGTCTGTGTTGTGTTTGGCGGTTGGTGGTGTGGTAAGGTCTTTATTGCCTTCATCCTGCCACACCATAGATGGCTTGAAGAGCATTTCCATAAAGGTGTTGGGTGGCACAGGGTTGCGCTTAGCGCCCATACGAGCGAGGATGTCGGCTGCCTGATTACTTTCTCGGGCGACATGATTTTACTCAAGTCCGTCAAGCCGAGCTGACATTTTTAGTATGGCATTTTGATATGCCATGATTTTTGTGTCCTTCGCATCTAACTCTCCGTTGACCTGGGAAATTGCGAGGTTTGAATTGCCACACACCTCCAAGCGTTGTATACCCATGGAGACAGCCATGCGAAGACCGTGTAGCAGCGCCTCGTATTCGGCTGTGATATTGGAGTCCATGTACATAATTTGCATTAGGTAGCGGACTGTGTCCCCAGTAGGGGATGTGAGGATTACACCAGCCCCCAGTCCGGCAAGCGTTTTGGAGCCATCGAAGTACATAATCCAATTAGAGCATGAGCCGTACTCTTTGGGAAGTTCGGCTTCCGTCCATTCAGCGACGAAGTCGGCCAATACCAGGGATTTAATAGCCTGGCGTGGCTTGTATATGATTTCGAATGGTAATATCTCGATGGCCTATTTGGCTATGCGGCCACTGGCATCCTTGTTATTGATAATGTCAGTCAGTGGTACTTCAGATGCCACAGTGACCGAACACTCTTGAAAGTAGTGCTGAAGCTTGCGGGACGTCATGAAGACTATGTAGTCTATCTTCTGATAGTGGGGGTACCTGGATTTGCAAGGTGTAAGAACCTCCAACACATAGTAAACTGGTTTTTGGGTGGGGAATTTATGTCCCTGTTCCCCTCGTTTGACGATGAGCATGGCACTAACCACTTGGTTATCACCGAAATATATAATAGCAAGGGCTCTCCAACACCTGGTGCAGCTAGGATTGGGTTGCTCACCAGAAGGGTTTTGATTTCTTCCATTCCGGCTCTGGCAGCATCCGTCCATTTGAAGTTGTCGGTGCGGCGCAGTAGCTTGTAGAGTGGTAATGCTTTTTATCCTAATTTCGAGATAAATCAGCTTAAGGCCGCGACGCATCCAGCTAGCTTCTAGACCTCCTTAAGGTCTATTGGAATGGCCAATTGTGACAGAGCTCGGATCTTGGCTAGGTTTGCTTCAATTCCTCTATGGGAGAAAATGAAGCTTAGCAATTTTCCGGCTGGTACTCCGAAGACACACTTATTTGGATTAAGTCGTATGTCGTATGTCCGGATGTTGTCGAAGGTGAGGCGGAGATCATCTACCAGTGTCTCAACGCATTTTGTCTTAATGACCACGTTGTCCACGTATGTTTCGACTATTTTGCCTATTTTTTTCCAAGAAAGTTTGGATCATACGCTGGTAAGTAGCCCCAGCGTTTTTAAGCCCGAAGGGCATAGTGTTGAAGCAGAAAGAACCGTAAAGGGTGATGAATGCAGTTGCGGCCTGATCCGATTCCTTCATCTTAATTTGATGGTATCCGGAATAGGCATTGAGGAAACACAAAGAATCGTGTCCTATAGTTGCATCAATGATTTGGTCAATGCGAGGCAATAGGAAGGGATCTTTGGGGCAAGCCTTGTTGAGGTCCTTAAAGTCGACACACAGGCGCCATGATTTGTCCATTTTGGGTACCATAACCAGGTTGGGTAAAGGGTGCTAAGCGAAAATATCCCAATTCTCGCGTAGGAATGCGCGTAGGGAGGCGTCCACTACTGGATCCATCTGTGCTCTGATAGATGCTGTTTTATTAGGGTCCGTCGCGTGCACTTGGAATTTTCCTATTTCTTCGTCTGGCTTGAAAGAGGTGGACTGGGATCTCTTATCAAGGATCACATCGTCCCTATCCACCGTCGCTCATAGGGTGGTTAATTCCTCTGCCGCTAGGACTTCAGATAGTGCCTCAAGGGCCAAGGATGCGGTTTTGTTTTCGGCACAAAGGGATTTGTTTGGGCCACTCGAGATAGTGATGATTCCATTAGGGCCGGGCATTTTGAGCTTCATGTACCCATAATGGGGTATAGCTTGAAAGCGTGAGAAAGCGTCCCGGCCGAAGATAGCGTGATACCCACTTTTGAAGGGGACCACATGAAAGAGCAACTCTTTGGATCTATAGTTCTCAGGCATGCCGAACACCACATCTAGTTTGATTTTTCCTGAGAAGTGTGCCTCTCGACTGGGGATAATACCTCAAAAGGTGGTGTTGCTTTGCTCGACGCGTGACATATCCATCTGCATCTTGTCGAGCATGTCCTCATAGATGAGGTTAAGTCCACCACTGCCGTCCATGAGCCCTTTAGTAAGCCGAAAACCATCAACGATGGGGTTTAGTACTAAGGCGGCGGGTGTTCGGACTAACCGAGCCTTTGGTTCGTCCTGGGCCGTAAAGGTTATCTCCATGTCATTCCATGGGCTCAGTGCGGTAACTTGATGGACTTCGGCAAGGTCGCGGAGCACCCATTTGCGCCGGTTGTTAGAAGATAAAGTCTTGAAGACTGTTAGGACGTTAAAGTTGTCTTTCTCCAGTGAGTATCCTTCTGTAGTTGTGGTGAGGATGGCCTCTCCACTTTTTGCTACTTGTCGGAGTACCAAGCATGCCCGGAGACTATGGGTTGGGACTGTGTGCCGAGTGGTATGGATCGGGCAGGGTTTGTCCAATAGGTCGTCAAGAACAGACCTGTGTCCCACGAAGGGCTTGGTCTTCCGGTCCATAGCCCTTCCAGTTTATATACACATCGGAGGGGGCCTAGGGTTTGTACAATGTCGTTTTATCAAGGAGGGAAACCTCCAGACTCTATTCATGCCATCCACGTACTGAGAAGTCCCATCCGGACATGGTAGATAATCTTCAGCTTGATCCTATACGAGCCATGCAACTCGGCCCATACTCTTAGGCCCGACACATGAGGACCCCCGAATCCAGGACTCCCTCACCCGGCAAGGGGTGGGGCGGCCCCCATAAGATGACCAAGGCATCCTGGCAAGGCCTGCCAGGACTAGCGAAAGCCAGATCACCTCACCGACCACTCCACCATGACTCACGTCATCGATCAGTGCGGTATCCAGACGCAAAGTGATTAAGTGGTAGCCATTCGCCACATAGCAGCCCCTTTCTACTAAGGAAACCTATATCTGACACCCGTCCAATGACATGTTAGGCGAGCAAGCATGGAGCTGGCAAGATGGCCCGGCAAGCCTTGTCGGGCACCCAACGACATGACGTTAAGTGGCGCATTAAGTGCGCCCTGTCAGCCTGCAAAGTTTGGTATGATAACACTATTTGCTATCTTATCAGTGTCCAATGACTGATTTCCCACTGTGGTGACCCCTTAACCTATAAAATGAGGCCCATGGCAATGATTCGAGGGGTTGAAAAGTTAGAGAACTCACACCCCCATATGCGCGTAGTCGCTACCGCCCTGAGGCAACCCTTTTTGGGCAAGTGTACTACGCCCCGCCACCACTTTTCCACCATCAATCCACCAAAGCAGGAGTAGGGTTTTACGCCTCGCGGCTGCTTGAACCTGGTTAAAATTTCCCGTGTGATGTCTGTTGCGCTGCCCCACGTTGGTCTGCTCTTTGTGCAACACAGCGTCCTCCTACCGAACTAGCAAAGGGGCCGTCCTGATACCATAGGTGGCCGTGGTTTCCCGCGACACCTCGCCTTCCTCCGTGCCAAGCCCCCTTCCACCCCTACAACCTACGAGCTAGACCAGGTAGGATCCCAGATCCTATAACATATCTGCTTAAGTTATTGACCTCAACCAGAAAATAGATCGTAACTTGTTTACTATACTTTTCTTGCCCATACCAAATTGTAGTGGCTAGTTGAAAGAAAACATTGGTTGCGAAGTAGGCTTTGTCCGATTTGCACCTTCAGATCCGCCATGGCACGGTCACTATACTCGTAAAGCTTATGGTTTCCCCCATTTATATTCACTACCATCATCATATGTGCTTCGTGTCGTGCAAGCACTGCTCCTCAAGACCTCAACCAATTAAGCGAAACAACATGCCACTCATAATTCCAAAGATTACTTGTTCAAATATGAATCTGATATGATGCTCATATTACTAAAACAAAGAACATTTAATTGGTCAGCAATTGTTCCTATATTCATTTCTAAAAGCATCTTCGAGACACATAGAAAGACATCAGGGATTTGCATTTCTCTGTGCGCTCTGGTTCATCATGGCTGGGCAACACACATTGTAATATCTAAAATCTACTTGCTCTTTGTTATCATGTTCGCCTTCTGTCTTCTTAATAAGTATATTACTTCCTCCATTCCTAAACTACCTTGGGTGCATGCGTGTGTTGTGGTGGCATGCGTTTGTACCGGGTGTTGTTCATTGTAGCTTTATTTGTAAAGCGGGGCGAAAGCCTTTTTCACAAAAACATAAGTATTTTTAGATATTCCAATAAGAACTACATACGGATGTATATAGACATATTTTAGATTGTACATTCACTCATTTTGCACCGTATGTAGTCTGCATTCGAATCTCTAAGAGATTTTGATTTAGGAACGAAGGGAGTAGTACAGTATGTTCCTTGTCGGGATGTGGAGCACGGACATTTGTAGTCAATAGGTCTATTGGGTCATTTCAGATGAACGCTTTCGATGATTCTAGATGGTCTGCCATAATATCCAGGAAATACTCAGAGCTATGTTGTCTTTGATAGTCTAGACTGATAGTAATAGTATTGTGCCTTCAGTTGAATAGTGCTGCCCCTTTTGGGGCCGAAGCCTTTCCGAACCCTTTCTTGTCGTACCGGCAAGACAAGCCCATATGGTCCAACTAGTTACACTTTCCTGATTTTACCTTGATGCTTAGGGTTCTCCCCTTTTATCTACCCTACTATGGTCTGCGTACGTGCTTTCTGTCATACTAGTAATACTCCACCCTTCAAGCTAAACAACAGAGCACTCATAATTTCAAAGCTTAGTTGTTCAAATATGATTGTGATATGATGCTGATATTAGTTAACAGACACATATAATTGGTTAGCTAAAGGTCCCACTTGAGTTTCCAAATGCATGTCGCAGCATATAGAGAGACAACAGAAAATGCATTTCTTTGTCACTTGTTGACTGTGCTTTCTTGTCCATACCAAATCTTGGTTGTTATTTCAAAGAAAACATCGGTTACTAAGTACCCTTTGTGGGGTTTGCAGCTTCAGATCTGCCATGCCATTAGCACGGTCAACACTATACTCATCATGTTTACGGTTTCACCATTTTATGATGACCACGATCAGCCTACATGGTTCATGTCGTAATAATAATAGCACTGCTCCACCCATAAAGCTAAAAAGCTTAGTTGTACAAATTCGAATCTGATATGATACTGATATAGTAATACTGAGACATGTTTAACTGGTCAGCTAAATGTTCCTACTTTAGTTTCGAAATGCATGTGAGCCACATATGGAGAGAACGGAAGGAATAGTATTTCTCTGTGCTCTCTGGTTCATCATGGGTTGGCAACACACATTGTAATATCTAAAATCTGCTTGCTCTTTGTTATCATGTTCCTCTTTTATTCTTCTTAATAAGTATAATACTTCCTCCGTTCCTAAACTGCCTTGGGTGTGTGCGTGTGTTGTTGTGGCGTGCGTTTGTACCGGGTGTTGTTCACCGTTGGTTTATTTTATAAAGCGGGGCGAACGCCTTTTTCGGTCAAACATAAGTCTTTTTAGATATTCAAATAAGAACTACGTACGGATGCATATAGACATATTTTAGAGTGTACATTCACTCATTTTCCTCCATATGTAGTCCGCATTGGAATCTTTAAGAGACTTATATTTAGGAACGGAGGGAATAGTATAGTATGTTCCTTGTCGGGAAGTGGAGCAGGGACATTTGCAGTTGGCAGGTCTGTTGGGATGCTTCATATGGATGCTTTCAACAATTCTAGACGGTCTGCCATAATATCCAGGAAATGTTGGGAGCTATGTCATCTTTCATATAGAAAATATAGAACGTATAATATTCATTGTATTGATGTGACCATTGTGTAGGGTATATAAAGATGTACATGTGTGTGTGAGAGAGAGAGACACGGTGTACAGGGTAAGTCATACATGATTTAATATATTCTATCTAGAACTCCAATCTCTACCTTAAAAACATTATAGTTCTAACATTTAAGAGTCTAGACTGATACTAACAATATTGTGCCTTCAGTTAAATAGAGCTGCCCCTTTTGGGGCCGAAGCCTTTCTGAACCCTTTCTAGCATGAACGGCAATACAAGCCCATATGTTCCAGCTAGTCCCCCTGTCCCGATTTCACTCGTGATTCTTAGGGTTTTCCCCTTTTATCTACACTACTATGATCTGCGTAGGTGCTTTTTGTCGTACTAGCAGTACTCCACCCTTCAAGTTAAATGACACAACAGTCATAATTCCAAAGCTTAGTTGTTCAAATATGATTGTGATATGATACAAATATTAGTTAATAGACACATTTAATTGGTTAGCTAAAGGTACCGCTTGAGTTTCCAACTTCAAACATATAGAGAGGCAACATGAATTGCATTTCTTTGTCACTTGTTGACTGTACTTTCTTGTCCGTACCAAATATTAGTTGTTATTTCAAAGCAAACATTGGTTGTTAAGTACCTTTTGCATGGTTTGCTGCTTTAGATCTGCCATGCCACTGCCACGGTCAACACTATACTCATCATGCTTATGTTTCCCCATTTTAGGATGACCATGATCAGCGTACGTGATTTGTGTCGTAATAGCACTACTCCACCCATCAAGCTAAACAAGCTTAGTTGTACAAATATGAATCTGATATTATGCTGATATTAGTAAAACTGAGACATGTTTAATTGGATAGCTAAATGTTCCTCCTTTAGTCTCGAAATGCATGCAATCCACATATGGGGACAACAGAAGGAATAATATTTCTTTATGCGCCATGGTTCATCATGGGTGGGCAACAAACATTGTATAGAAGGACCTGTAATATCTTTAATCTGCTTGCTCTTCTGCTCTTCTGTAACATGATCCTCTTCTCTTCTTCTTTAATAATTATGTTCCTTGTTGGGAAGAGTAGTAGAGACATTTGTGGTTGACAGGCCAGGTCGAGTTGTTCTCCCTTTGTCTATTTTGAATCTGTCAGGTCAGGTCGAGTTCTTCTTCTTTACTATATGTTGAAGCAGTCATCTGCGAAGTATCATCACTTATGGAGATCTCATATTTTGAGTAGTAGGCCACATTATATTAATGCACACACCAAATTACAGCATGCATGGCCTCTCTCAGAAGAATTGCAGAGATAGCACAAAGGGGCTTACAGGGAGGCAATATTGGATTAGAATCACTTCTGCATTACAAAGATAATCTCACTTATTTTTATGTTTTCATGCATGTCAGTATTGAACATGATCAAAATGAATATGAGAATGGGCACACGATAGGAATATTGCAGAACAATCCACTGGCTAACAAACTTAGCATGGTGGAGGATGGTCTATCTTATTCACCCATCAAGGTGCTTGCTCTAAGTTGGCAAGGTTGTATTGGTCGCACACATCTTGCATATGACCTCTTCCATTACATCTACTTTGTTACACCACCATCTTCTTAGTTTAAGCATCATATATGAGTATGACATACCTATCCATTTTCTATAACTATTCCATGTGTCGTCATACTATGTTTTTCCAGTCAAATGTTGTTCTTTTGTAATAGATGTCCAAAAGGAAGAGGGTGAGGCCAGATCCTCAAGGAGTACAAACTAGGTATTTGGAAAAGGCAGTGATACTTGTTAAATCAGATAGATCAACATCCATAGAAAACACAGGCCCAAATATACCACACTTTACCACCACTCCACTGGCCAAACCCCTATTAGAACTACAAAGAGCCCAACGTCAGGTGCTGTCTATGATATCAATTAAAAAAAATTGTAACGCCCCGGATTCGATGCGCCATGTGTCCGCCAGATATTTTGCCGTCGTTGCCATGTCATTTGCTTGCGTGTTGCATTTTATCATGTCATCATGTGCATCTCATTTTGCATACGCGCTCATCTCATGCATCCGAGCTTTTTCCCCGTTGTCCGTTTTGCAATCCGGCACTCCTATGTCCTCCGGCGTTCCCCTTCTTGTCTCTTTTCGTGAGCGGGTGTTAAACATTCTTGGAATGGACCTTGATTTGCCAAGCGGCCTTGGGATACCACCGGTAGACCGCCTGTCAAGTTTCGTGCCATTTGGAGTCCGTTTGATACTCCAACGGTTAACCGGGGTACCGTAAAAGCCTCTTTTGTTGCAGCCCAACACCCCTCCAAAGTGGCCCAATAACCCATCCAAACCTCCTCCATGCCCTCAGTCCTTCATTCACGATCGCGTGTCCGAAAACCGCACCTCATTTGGAGCCTCCTAGCTCCCTCTACCTATAAATATGTGCCACTCCCCGAATTTTCGGGTCCAAACCCTAGTCTTCTTCCTCTCCCCGCCGCCGGACACATCCTCCCATCGCCAGACATGTCCGCTCCGCCGCCCCCTACCAACCGCACGATGCCACGTTTCCCCTCCGGCCTCCTCTCTCTCCCCGTGCCGCCACGGCCCGCCCGGCCCACGGCAGGCCCGCCCCGGGTCGCGACCGGGCCCGAGCTTCCCCGCACCCCTGCGCCACCCGGCTCCCTCTGCTCCGCGCCGCCTCCAGCGACCCTCGCAGTCCCCGGCAGTCGGCCTCGTCTCTGGCCCAGCCTCAAACTGTGTGCCACGATCCCGATCCAGATCTGGAAAACAAGGTTGACCCCGAGATTTCCCTAAGTCCCCAGATTCTTGCGTCCATGCCCTGTTCATCATGCCATAACTCATCATCCGTAGCTCCGTTTTGCATGTTTGATATACCAAAATGTTCATTGTGAGATGTTCTTCACGTCATTCCATTGCACCATGCTTGTTTGTGCTCATCTTGATGCCCAAATCATCGTTGCAAGAGTGCTATATGATGTTAACTGCTGTCTGTTAACAGAACTTGATGTTTTGTCATTTTTGTTGCATTTGATGTGTGCATCTTATGAGCTTGAGGTCTACATGAGTTTTGAGCTACATCATTCCATCTTTATAGTGGTGCAATCCATGTATTTTTGTGAGTCTTGTAGTCAGTGCGTCGAGCTCTTGAAGTAGGGTACTTGCTGTTACTGTTTTGCTAGGCTGAATCTGCTATATCATGATGCTATATAAACCTGCTGCTACAAGTCATTCTATGCATACTCTGGAGATGTTCACTAAGGACGTTTTGTTATAAACGTCATGCTCTATTCATTCATGCCCCTGTTTGCATTTATATCCAGCTGTAACTTGTTGTTTTCTTGCTCCAAACTTGCTAAATAATGTTGCTGTCAGCCTGATTACCATTAAGTTCAGTTTTGCCATGTGCTTTGCTAGTGATCCATGCACCCTATTAACTTGCTCTTGCCACGCTTAGCTTCATAAACATGTATTCTTACTGTTGGTTGCCTTTTAATGTCATTTAGTGCTCTGCGATGAGTTGTACAAGCTCACGAACATGCCTACTTATTGTTGTTCCTGGCATGTCTGAATCTGTCATATCATTGCCATGTTTGCATGGATGCTACCATGTTTTCTGTTGATCTTGGGAATAAGTTCAGTAAGGGAGTTTTGTTCTTTGTCTTTAGTACTATCATGAAATGCCTTTGGTTGCCATGATAACATCTTGTAGCATGTTGTTTGAGAGCTCTAAACATTGCAACCTGATGTTATTTTCTGCTAAGTCTGAAACTGTTATTATTCGCAATCTTGCAATATCCTTTTGAGCATGTTATAGTGTTTTCTGGAGATAGCTCAGTGTTCATGTTTTGTCATGTTTACCTATACTTCATGCCCATGCCTTTTGTTCTTATGTTGAGGTGCTGTAGCATATTGTTTTGATGCTTGTAAGATGCCTACTTGCTGTTTTGGACAGCTTGTCCTCTAAACTTGTATAAAGTGCATGTGTTGAACCGTTGCTCCGTTTTGATTGTGCTCTATATGAAACTTGCTTGATTTTGCATGAAGTTTCATATTATGATGTTGATCCTTGTTTTGAGGTGTTTTCTTGATGTTTGGATGCATTTAGCATCAATGCCATGTTTAACTTGTTTTGCTCATATCTTCTAGGTCGTAGCTCCGAATTAATTGAACTTAATATGTAACTTGGCTAGAATTTCGTGTAGATCATTTTGGTGCATCTTAACTTGCTGTTTAACAACTTGAACATAAGGTTTATTCAGTTCTGGACCAATTTCTAAATTTTCATATGAGGACTTACCTGATTTGTTAATTGTTGTTTCCGGCCTCATTAAAACTTGCCTTGATGTGTTGCTCTTGTATGCATCATCTCTTGCCATTAGTAGCTTCATGTAGCTTTGTCATTCATCATGCTTGGTTGTGCATCATGTCATGTCTATGTGTGGTGTGTTTACAATGTTGTGTGCTTCTTCTCGATAGTTCATGTTTCGTTGCGATCGTGAGGATTCGTTCGTCTACGCTTGGTTCGGCTTCATCCATTCGTCTTCTTCATGGACTTGTTCTTCTTCCTAGCGGGATTTCAGGCAAGATGACCGCTACCCTGGATCTCACTACTATCATTGCTATGCTAGTTGCTTCGTTCTATCGCTATGATGTGCTTCCTATCACTTGTTCTTCAAGCCTTCCCAAATTGCCATGAACCTCTAACCTTTGTCACCCTTCCTAGCAAACCGTTGTTTGGCTATGTTACCCCTTTGCTCAGCCCCTCTTATAGGGTTGTTAGTTACAGGTGAAGTTGAATATTGCTCCATGGTGGACATGATTATGTTGGGATATCACAATATCTCTTATTTAATTAATGCATCTATATACTTGGTAAAGGGTGGAAGACTCGGCCTTATGCCTGGTGTTTTGTTCCACTCTTGCCGCCCTAGTTTCCGTCATATCGGTATTATGTTCCCGGATTTTGCGTTCCTTACACGGTTGGGTGATTTATGGAACCCCCTTGACAGTTCACTTTGAATAAAACTCCTCCAGCAAAGCCCAACCTCTGTTTTACCATTTGCCTCACCTAGCCCTTTTTCCCTTAGGTTTCCGGAGCCCGAGGGTCATCTTTATTTACCCCCCCCCCCCCGGGCCAGTGCTCGTCGTGAGTGTTGGTCCAACCTGTCAGCCACTGGTGGCCCCCAGGGGCAACTCTGGGTTGGCCTACCGGAAGTTTGGACAATCCGGTGTGCCCTGAGAACGAGATATGTGCAGCTCCTATCAGGATTTGTTGGCACATTCGGGCGGCTTTGCTTGTCTTGTTTTACCATTGTCGAAATGTCTTGTAAACCGGGATTCCGACACTGATTGGGTCTTCCTGGGAGAAGGAATATCCTTCGTTGACCGTGAGAGCTTGTGATGGGCTAAGTTGGGACACCCCTGCAGGGTATTATCTTTCGAAAGCCGTGCCCGCGGTTATATGGCAGATGGGAATTTGTTAATGTCCGGTTGTAGATAACTTGACACTTGACTTAATTAAAACGCATCAACCACGTGTGTAGCCGTGATGGTCTCTTTTCGGCGGAGTCCGGGAAGTGAACACGGTTTCGGGTTATGTTTGACGTAAGTAGGAGTTCAGGATCACCTCTTGATCATTGCTAGCTTCACGACCGTTCCTTTGCTTCTCTTCTCGCTCTTATTTGCGTATGTTAGCCACCATATCATGCTTAGCCGTTGCGGCAACCTCACCACTTTACCCCTTCCTTACCCATTAAGCTTTGCTAGTATTGATACCCATGGTAATGGGATTGCTGAGTCCTCGTGGCTCACAGATTACTACAACAACAGTTACAGGTACAGGTTATGCGATGATCATGATGCGAGAGTGATGTTTGCTTGTTTTGGAGTTCTTCTTCTGCTTCTTCTTCGACCAGGGATAGGTTCCAGGTCGGCAGCCTGGGCTAGCAGGGTGGATGTCGTTTGAGTTTCTGTTTGTGTTTCATCCGTAGTCGGATGTTGCTCTTATGTATGATGATGTTGTATTCATGTGTCATTGTATGCCTTTTGTATGTATCCCCATCTATTATGAAATGTTGATGTAATGATATCCACCTTGCAAAAGCGTATCAATATGCGGTTCTATCCTTGGCGGGACCTTCGAGTCTCTTTAGGATAGTATCGCATATTGGGCGTGAGAATTTGGTATTAGAGCCTCGACCGACCATAGGAGATCCCTTGATTGATCGTGTAGTTTGGCCGTTGTCGAGTCTTGAAGAAAACTGTTTTCGGAGTCTAGTTATATCAGAGAGTAGGAATTCTTTTTACTCCTCAGCCCCTTCGTCGCTCTGGTGAGGAATCTTGACGTAGGTGTTTTGAGTTACTCCTCTTCCCCTTCAAATTTTTTCTTTAGGTTCACGCAGTTGGTGTTTCGATCGTTGGTTCACAGCTCTTTTCATCCGGTGCATTTTCTCATCAAGTCGATTCGACCTCCTTGTTCTCGCAAGATCAATCCTTAGTTTTTTTATTTTCCCACCCGCCCACCCTTCTTCTTCTCGGAGCCGGAGCTTGTAATCGAGTATCCATCCTACTCGTGTGAAGTCTTTGCTTTCTTTCCTCCACAATTTTGGTGGTGTTTTCTCTTCAAGAGATTCGTCGATTCCCCGTCCCGGTTGCCTTTGTTTTCCCGCCCTACCACCCTTTTTCTTCCCGTAATATGAATCTCTTTCGACCATCAACTTCATTCGTGCGGAACCCCTTCAGTCTTTCGTCAACTGTTTCAACCGGTGATTTCTTGTCTAGTTCGTCATTCTTCATCTCTTTCTTTTCCGGTGGACTCAATTCAAGTTTTTTAGGTTGATCATATTCTTTTCCTTGGATCAAGTGTTCCCCTTGCTCGTTCGCCTCTCGCCATTTAATCGTTCCAGAGTGCTGAAGACATCTCAGGGGATTCGGATATGTTCCAATTAATTCGAGGTTATCACCTCATTCAAATATTTAAATTGTTCCGGTGCATCATCTATCTGTTCAACATCCCTTTCCAATGGTGTTTTTCTCTTCAGTGGGCCATAACCCACAGGTCTTTTCCCAGGATCTTACCTGACTCTTCCAATTTCCCCGGAGTTATTCTCAATTCTTTTCAAGTGTGACGTAAGAATGAATTTCATCAGTCACATGCCTTCTCCAAGATCGCTTTCAAATTCTTTTCATTGTTGGCTCAACCGCTTCGTTTTTCATTCTCCCGGAGTATCTCAGTAATTTCGGTGGTGCTTCTCGTCGTCATTCTCAGCTTTGTAGATCGAAGAAGAGCTTCTCTAAATCTTGCCCGTTCTCTCGAGGATGCGTGGTTCTATGTCTTGTTATCCTCGCAAATTACCCCATTTGTCAGAAACTCTTTTCATCCATCCGGAGTATTTCAGGAGTTGTTTTTGCCGTCTCAATCATCCGGAGGCCATCTTTTCAGAATATTGCTTCGTTCCAAGTTTTCAGCTTCATTCCCCAATTATTCTATATCCGTTCCCCTTCGTTCATCTCAATATTCTTCCGGTGCTTCACTCAAGTGTTCTTTATCAGCTCATGATCTCTTTGTTCTTTTGCATCTAAATCCCCTCTAGCCGGTTCTTCTAATTCTTCCTGGTGATTCATTCTCTTTCGTCAGTCATTTCCGAATTCTTACGGTGGTTCTTTCAGATTCTTTTTCTTTGATTATCATATTAATTCATTCATTTTTTTCCAATCCTACCGGTGGTTCTTGAAGACGTTCTCAAGTTTTGTGCTATACCCCCTTAATCCTTTTCAAGAAGAATAAGTAGTATGCAAAATCCATTGCTTGTCATCAATTTAATTTGATGAAGGATAAGCATACAATAAATCTTATTCTTATTTCATCCAAGTGAGTAATCCCTTTCTTCAGAGTTTGTTCATGATGAATAAATTCTAGTTCCAAGTGTTTTCATCTTTTCTTTTCCGGAGTTCAAATTTCCTCGGCCATCTCGTCGGAACCTCCATCTAAATCATCGCAAGGCTCATCTTATTCTTTCATCCTTCATTCTATCTCATCATCTTTTTGTCACTGGAGTTCTTCACGATGGCTTTTCATGATTTAATTCATTCTTCAAGAGTTCATCAAGATTCTTCTTGGTGGAGTTCAAGTATCTTTCTTCTCGAGTCTCAAAGTGTAATTAATTCTCCGTATTCTTTTGAAGTGGAGTCTTGCATTTCTTCGTTCTTCTCAGTTATCCAATCATTTCCGTTTGTGGCCGGTTATCACCTTATGATCTTGAGATGTTACCTATAAGACCACAACAAGCTTATTCTTTTCGTTGTTGATTTTCTCAACCACTCTGTTTAAACCTTCCTTCTAAAGATGCTTTTATCTCATTCATGGCAAAAGTTGTCATTTTCTTCTCCGTTCTTTTCATTCCACTCTTTCAATTCTTTCCGGAGGTTTTGTGTCATGTCTTCATCAAATATCATTCCATCCTCTCAAGCTCGTGTTCTATTCCTACATGTTTCAGCCAGAGTGATGTACAAATTCTTTCGTGCTTATTCTTTTCTGCCTTGTCTAACCGGAGTGGTTTCAGAGTCTATCTTGTTTCCATGAGCATTTGATTCTCGTCATATTCATCGTTCCTTTTCCTACTCAGTGCTCTCGACTTTTTTCATCCTCTCTCTTTTGTTCTTGTTTCACCCCATCCCTTTTCTCTTTCGTCTCGGTCCTAAGATCTCGGGACGAGATCTCTTGTTAGTAGAGGAGAGTTGTAACGCCCGGATTCGATGTGCCAGGTGTCCGCCAGATTTTTCACCATCGTTGCCATGTCATTTGCTTGCGTGTTGCATTTTATCATGTCATCATGTGCATCTCATTTTACATACGCATTCATCTCATGCATCCGAGCTTTTTCCCCGTTGTCCATTTTGCAATCCGGCACTCCTATGTCCTCCGGCGTTCCCCTTCTTGTCTCTTTTCGTTAGCGGGTGTTAAACATTTTCGAAATGGACCGTGATTTGCCAAGAGGCCTTGGGATACCATCGGTAGACCGCCTGTCAAGTTTCGTGCCATTTGGAGTCCGTTTGATACTCCAATCGTTAACCGGGGTACCGTAAAAGCCTCTTTTGTTGCAGCCCAACACCCCTCAAAAGTGGCCCAATAACCCATCCAAACCCCCTCCATGCTCTTGGTCGTTCGATCACGATCGTGTGGCCGAAAACCGCACCTCATTTGGAGCCTCCTAGCTCCCTCTACCTATAAATATGTGCCCCTTCCCGAATTTTCGGGTCCAAATCCTAGTCTTCTTCCTCTCCCCGCCGCCGGACACATCCTCCCATCGCCGGACATGTCCGCTCCGCCGCCCCCGACCAACCGCACGATGCCACGTGTCCCCTCTAGCCTCCTCTCTCTCCCCGCGCCGCTGCAGCCCGCCCGACCCATGGCAGGCCCGCCCCGGGCCGCGACCGGGCCCGAGCTTCCCCGCACCCCTGCGCCGCCCGGCTCCCTCTGCTCCTCGCCGCCTCCGTCGACCCTCGCCGCCGGTGACCCC
>NC_041385.1:337659467-337692142 GCF_002162155.2 Triticum dicoccoides | reverse complement strand
CCGCCGGTCGCCCCACGCCTCTCCCTCGCCGGCGCCGCCCCGTCCCCGGCCGTCGGCCTCGTCTCCAGCCCCTCCTCGAATTGCGTGCCATGATCCCGATCCAGATCTGGAAGACAAGGTTGACCCCGAGATTTCCCTAAGTCCCAAGATTCTTGCATTTCCATGCCATGTTCATCATGCCATAACTCATCATCCGTAGCTCCGATTTGCATGATTGATATATCAGATAGTTCATTGTGAGATTCTCTTCACTTCATTCCATTGTGCTATGCTTGTTTGAGCTCATCTTGATGCCCGAATCATCATTGCAAGAGTGCTATATGATGTTAACTGCTGTCTGTTAACAGAACTTGATGTTTTGTCATTTTTGTTGCATTTGATGTGTGCATCTTATGAGCTTGAGGTCTACATGAGTTTTGAGCTACATCATTCCATCTTTATAGTGGTGCAATCCATATATTTTTGTGAGTCTTGTAGTCAGTGCGTCGAGCTCGTGAAGTAGGGTACTTGCTGTTACTGTTTTGCTAGCCTGAATCTGCTATATCATGATGCTATATAAACCTGCTGCTACAAGTCATTCTATGCATAATCTGGAGATGTTCACTAAGGACGTTTTGTTACAAACGTCATGCTCTAGCCATTCATGCCCCTGTTTGCATTTATATCCAGCTGTAACTTGTTGTTATCTTGCTCCAAACTTGCTAAATAATGTTGCTGTTAGACTGATTACCATTAAGTTCAGTTTTGCCATGTGCTTTGCTAGTGATCCATGCACCCTATTAACTTGTTCTTGCCATGCTTAGCTTCATAAACATGTATTCTTACTGTTGGTTGCATTGTAATGCCATTTAGTGCTCTGCGGTGAGTTGTACAAGCTCACCAACATGCCTACTTATTGTTGTTCCTGCCATGTCTGAATCTATCATATCATTGCCATGTTTGCATGGATGCTACCATGTTTTCTGTTGATCTTGGGAATAAGTTCAGTAAGAGAGTTTTGTTATTTGTCTTTAGTACTATCATGACATGCCTTTGGTTGCCATGATAAATTCTTGTAGCATGTTGTTTGATAGCTCTAAACATTGCAACCTGATGTTATTTTCTGCTAAGTCTGAAACTGTTATTATTCGCAATCTTGCCATATCCTTTTGAGCATGTTATAGTGTTTTCTGGAGATAGCTCAGTGTTCATGTTTTGTCATGCTTTACCTGTACTTCATGCCCATGCCTTTTGTTCTTATGTTGAGGTGCTGTAGCATATTGTTTTGATGCTTGTAAGATTCCTACTTGCTTTTTTGGACAGCTTGTCCTTTAAACTTGTATAGAGTGCATGTGTTGAACCGTTGCTCCATTTTGAGTGTGCTCTATATGAAACTTGCTTGATTTTGCATGAAGTTTCATATTATCATGTTGCATCCTTGTTTTGAGGTGTTTGCTTGATGTTTGGATGCATTTAGCATAAATGCCATGTTTAACTTCTTTTGCTCATAATTTCTAGGCCGTACCTCCGAATTAATTGAGCTTAATATGTAACTTGGCTAGAATTTCATGTAGATCATTTTGGTGCATCTTAACTTGCTGTTTAACAACTTGAACATAAGTTTTATTCAGTTCTGGACCAATTTCTAAATTTGCATATGAGGACTTACCGGATTTGTTATATGTTGTTTCCGGCCTCATCTAAACTTGCCTTGATGTGTTGCTCTTGTATGCATCATCTCTTGCCATGATTAGCTTCATTTAGCTTTGTCATGCATCATGCTTGGTTGTGCATCATGTCATGTCTATGTGTGGTGTGTTTACCATGTTGTGTGCTTCTTCTTGATAGTTCATGTTTTGTTGCGATTGTGAGGATTCGTTCGTCTACACTTGGTTCGGCTTCATCCGTTCGTCTTCTTCATGGACTTGTTCTTATTCCTAGCGAGATTTCAGGCAAGATGACCGCTACCCTGGATCTCACTACTATCATTGCTATGCTAGTTGCTTCGTTCTATCGCTATGCTGCGCTTCCTATCACTTGTTCTTCAAGCCTTCCCAAATTGCCATGAACCTCTAACCTTTGTCACCCTTCCTAGCAAACCGTTGTTTGGCTATGTTACCGCTTTGCTCAGCCCCTCTTATAGCGTTGTTAGTTGCAAGTGAAGTTGAAGATTGCTCCATGGTGGACAGGATTATGTTGGGATATCACAATATCTCTTATTTAATTAATGCATCTATATACTTGGTAAAGGGTGGAAGACTCGGCCTTATGCCTGGTGTTTTGTTCCACTCTTGCCACCCTAGTTTCCATCATATCGGTATTATGTTCCTGGATTTTGCGTTCCTTACACGGTTGGGTGATTTATGGGACCCCCTTGACAGTTTGCTTTGAATAAAACTCCTCCAGCAAGGGCCAACCTTGGTTTTACCATTTGCTTCACCTAGCCCTTTTTCCCTTGGGTTTCCGGAGCCGGAGGGTCATCTTTATTTACCCCCCCCCCCGGGCCAGTGCTCATCGTGAGTGTTGGTCCAACCTGTCAGCCGCCGGTGGCCACCAGGGGCAACTCTGGGCTGGCCTACCAGAAGTTTGGACAATCCGGTGTGCCCTGAGAACGAGATATGTGCAGCTCCTCTCAGGATTTGTTGGCACATTTGGGCGGCTTTGCTGGTCTTGTTTTACCATTGTCGAAATGTCTTGTAAACTGGGATTCCGAGACTGATTGGGTCTTCCCGGGAGAAGGAATATCCTTCATTGACCGTGAGAGCTTGTGATGGGCTAAGTTGGGACACCCCTGCAGGGTATTATCTTTCGAAAGCCGTGCCCGCGGTTATGTGGCAGATGGGAATTTTTTAATGTCCGGTTTTAGATAACTTAACACTTGACTTAATTAAAACGCATCAACCGCGTGTGTAGCCGTGATGGTCTCTTTTCGGCGGAGTCCAGGAAGTGAACACGGTTTCGGGTTATGTTTGACGTAAGTAGGAGTTCAGGATCACCTCTTGATCATTCCTAGTTCACGACTGTTCCTTTGCTTCTCTTCTCGCTCTTATTTGTGTATGTTAGCCACCATATCATGCTTAGCCGCTGCTGCAACCTCACCACTTTACCCCTTCCTTACCCATTAAGCTTTGCTAGTCTTGATACCCATGGTAATGGGATTGCTGAGTCCTCGTGGCTCACAGATTACTACAATAACAGTTGCAGGTACAGGTTATGTGATGATCATGACGCGAGAGCGATGTTTGCTTGTTTTGGAGTTCTTCTTCTGCTTCTTCTTCGATCAGGGGATAGGTTCCAGGTCGGCAGCCTGGGCTAGCAGGGTGGATGTTGTTTGAGTTTCTGTTTGTGTTTCATCCGTAGTCGGATGTTTCTCTTATGTATGATGATGTTGTATTCGTGTGGCATTGTATGCCTTTTGTATGTATCCCCATCTATTATGAAATGGTGATGTAATGATATCCACCTTGCAAAAGTGTATCAATATGCAGTTCTATCCTTGGTGGGACCTTCGAGTCTCTTTATGATAGAATCGCATATTGGGCGCGACAAAATTAAACTCCTACATTTCTGAATGTGCCTTACCTTCTCACTTGTATGAAAACTAATTTCAGATGAATCTCCTTTCTCAAAGGATCATAGGATCTCACAACAATATTGGGCACTGCATTGCTCTAGTCAGTACCTCTTGGCCTTTGTCAGCATACTTACACTCATTGCTGTTTGATTATGTAGCATCACAATGTTCGCTTCCTTATCCTCTGATTTCTCAAAATTATAAGATCTATATTTACTCTTAGATAAATGAAGAGTTAACACAATGGTTATGAAATTCTGATGTAAGTACCCATTGTCATGTACTCCCTCCATATCGAATTAATTGTTGCTCAATTGGATGTATTTAGAATTTAATAATGCTAGATACATCAATTTGAGTGACGAGTAATAATGGATGCTGGTCATATTATTGTACTTGCATCGCGAGATAGTTGATTGTCCAGCATTACTCTGCATCTTATATGTCCTGCCCTCCACTTTCTCCAAATTACCATATCTACATTTACTCTTACCAAAATGTTGAATAAAGCCAATGCCACTTCACATGTAGATGTCTGCATTCCTCTTGTCAATACCTTTTGCCATGTAACATTGTACTTAATTAATAGCTATTTTATTATTAATCATCACTCTACACCTGAGCTTTATTATACTCTATTTCTTTCAATAATTTTTGATCTATATTTAATCTTTACAAAATGTAGAATAAAGGCAATGCTTATAAAGAAGTTTCGTTGGGGAATTTCTTGAATTATCTTTCCATCGACATGGAGAAGTGCTTTGTCCAGCCCGTGTTAGCATGTAATGTAAGTTCATCTTATCAAGACTTCAAACTTTGTTCTAGTATAGATTTGGATAGGCATCATTTCCTCCACTGCTGTTTACTTTGGTGTTTACATCTGATTGGATGTTTGCAACAACTACCAGTTTTAAATTGTAGTTGTAAAAACATGTTCCTTATGCAGAGCATATCCATTTACTTGCTTATATATTTGTGAAACCTGTTACGTGTCTCCTTGTTTCCCTTTCAGATCCATATATCTTATGCCAGGCAGAACTTTAGGGAAAATAGTGAGCCAAACCATCTTGAAGAGAGCGAAATGACCCCAAGGTCATGTCTTGATGAAGACAGTGAGTTAAAGCTACTCACCAGCAGCTGTGAGACAACCTCTGTGCAGTTGCCGCCTCAATCAGCTTGACTTCCTCAATCACAACTTAAAGTGGAAAGGCTTGCTTCAGCTCAGCTCCGACTTGATGTCAATGATGTAAAGAAGACCTCATAGGACACCCATGCGTGCTTTCTTACTACGTGGCTAGGCTTAGAGCATCTATCGTTGACACAACTAAGGTCTCATCAGCTTGTTCTGCTGCTTGTGGTGCACTTCCAGGGCAGGCCTAATGCCTTCTGAAGTGCTGTCAGTTTTTTATATTCTTTTGTCGGCACGTTTATATGCACTGGTTGCGACCTTTGATGCCCAATGTATGTAATCTGCGGTATCGTTGCACTTTATTATCACCGGTGGTGAACTTTGATGCCCAGTGGATGTAATATGTCGTAATTTCTTTATTGTATAGTCTTGGATTATTCTTGGTCGGTATGCTATAATTTAGGCCGGAAGCTTCAGTGGATCTGAATGTTGTCGGTCTTTAGGTCGGCCCATAACTCGCTATATATGGGCCAAAATGTGGGCTTATAATCATCTTGGGCCATTAGCAGGTCTAAACGTATAGTAGTTTTCCACCTTTAACATGCCAAGTAAAGTTCTGGCAAGCTGAGCTAGAGAATACTACGGGCTTTTAACAGGCTAAAAACTAGATTGGGCTAGCGTTGAGCTGAAAAATTCACAGGCCAACACAGGCGAAACTATCTTAGGCCATGTTTGGACCAAATAGAAAACAAGCCGTTAACATGCAAAAATATATCTCGGGCCCTGTTTGGCTTAATAAAATTATGGGCTTTAAGCAGGCCGGTATTAATGCGGGTCGTAGGCCCAACTGTGTCACGGGCCATTAATCGATGGGCTGTAAGCAGGCCGGATTCAGTATGGGCTGTAATTAGGCCCAACTGTTACACGGGCCATTAACAAGCCGATAGGCAAGTTGGGCTAAAATTTATTCACAAAGACTACGGGCAGTTAAGAGGCCAAAGTCACTTCGGACAAGAAATATCCCAGTTTCAGCAAGGGTCGTTAAATGGCCTAAAGTGAAACCGGGCTGACAACGGCCCAGATGCACCACGAGACGCTAACAGGCCGAAATTATTATCGGGCCGAACTGGTAAACGGGCATTTAATAGGCTAAAATACAAATCTGCTTAGAATGGGCCCAAAAGAACAGTGGCGTATTAATGGGCTTGATCTGATATGCACCGTAATTGAGGCCAAAACACGACAGGCTGTGAATGGGCCAGATTTGATATGGGCCTTTATTTGACCCAAAACTTGCCAAGCTATTAACGGGCCTTCCCACTAGTGTGTGACAAAAATATGGTGGGCCTTTAGCTAGGCCAGCGTTTTTACCTTAAATGGGCCACTGTTGGGCTGTGCCACGTGTCAACATATCATAGGCATCTTCCATCAATTGTAGGGATGACATCTCGTCCCAACGATGAGATGACACGTGGATCATCCAACGGATGAGAATTTTACACGTGGAAAATCCCTATTGGTCGGGGTTGTTAACGGGTTATTGGATCCAAACTGGAACCCGATAGCTTAACGGCGACCTATTACGGTGGATTCCACGTGTTAGTTACCCTTAACGAAAACACTTCCATGACGCGCCATTTATCATCATGGAAGTGGACACTTCCGTGATGATAATTTTGGTATTGTCATGGAACACTTCTACGACAACACATGTACGACTATCTTGATTATGTCATAAAATTGTCATGGATGTACATGCATGACAGAAAATGTGACCTGCTATCACAAACACGTATCATCACATAAGTGGTTTCTTTTCTAGTGCCTGGACATCTGGCCCCAGCCCGGAAATCCGACACTCTTCACAAAATACAACCGAGGCCACCCTGGACATTGGCCTCCAGCCCGGACATCTGGCCCGACCTGAAGGCCCGGACATTCGACCCCTGCTTGGATAATCGGACCCTGTCTGCCCATAGTGTAACAGGCCTCCGGCCCATCTATCCCTCCATCTCGCCTCCTAGACTATATATACTATTCTTCCTCAATGTTTTAGGGTTAGCAAAGATTGTTGTCAGGACCACGATCCTATGCCACACCGATCTAGCATGTAACACCACATACCGCTTTGCGGCCTCACGCACGGTATTCCCACGGGTGTCGCCTTACCAGGACCGGGAGTGTTTGCGCCTTTTGGCTCATGTATATGATAGTGTCGCTAGCATCCATATGACAAAGAACCGGGGCTGACATGGCTAGTCGTAAACCCAAGGTGGCACTAACTTACAGGGACAGGCGTACATGACCCAACAACAAACATGTCGGTCATCAGCAAGTGAATCCGGGCTGTAGCAACTGGGCTAGCAGGACTCCGGTAAACCGGGCTATAGCAGGCTAACAGGACTCTGGTAGACACCATGTGACATTTCCCTGAAGGGACAGACACTGGAACAAATAAGGACACATGCCGGCCAGCCTAAGTGCTCCGAAGCAGTAGCAAGCTACCAAGGCTCAGTGGAAGCACTAGGAGACATTTCCCGGTAAGAGAGGCTACCAAGGATAAACAACTAGATAGTCAGATCCCACACATACCAAGCATTTCAATAACATACACACAATATGCTCGATATGTGCAAATACAACATGGTATCACAACATGACTCTACAACTCAAGTATTTTTATTCAATAGGCTCCGAGGAGAGAGATATTACAAACATGGGTCTCATGACCCAACATTCAGAGCATACAAGTCAAAACACAAGTGGAAGCTTAACATGTCTGAGTACAGACATCTATAAATGAAAAAGGCTGAGAAGCCTGACTATCTACCAGATCCTGCCAAGGGCACAAGATCGTAGCTGAGGTAACAAGCTAAATGTCGAAGTCCACGTGGAACTACTAGTGAGACGGAAGTCTCTCTGCAAAACATAAAATAGGCAAACCTGAGTACAAATGTACCCAACAAGACTTACATCAGAACTAACTACATATGCATCATTATCAATCAAGGTGGGGTTTAACTGCAGCAAGCCAGCTTTGACTCGGTGGCTATCGTGAACTACGACTGCAAGTAACTCTTTTGAGGTGGCGCACACGAGTCCACACATTCACCATATCAATACACCACTATGGATTTGCTGCCGTCTCCCTACGAGAACGCCATCCACAGCACTCAAGCTTATCTTGCGCATTTTAGAGTATCCACTTTCACTTGTCTATGAACTGTATAGGCAACCCGGAGGTCCTTTACCACGGACGCGGCTATCCGAATAGATTATGTTGACCCTGTAGGGGTGTACTTCTTCACACACGCTCTCGCCACTTACCTCCATGTACATGTCCTCTATCTCGGCAACCTTCAAACGGAAGTCTGGAGAGGGTGTCGGCCACGGCCTACCTAAACACTCAAGTCTCTAGTCCAGGTTTATCGCCTATTCAGGTTCCATCCACATGAAGTCCGGCCGAAGTTTCCACATACGGTCCCGAACATTGTGTGCAGGGTTCCCGAGACACCAAACGGGCGCCTGGTACACCGTGCCACGTGCCTACCGCATCACAGCCCACCCCTCGGGTCAGTGTTGCGCACGGCCTCCAAAATACTACAAACACCAGAAACTACTTGCAACTCCTAGACAGAGGACAAGGGTGGTTAAGAAGCCGAGAGGGTCAATTAAGGGCCCCAATGACTGGTAGTAGCTATTCATGGATCGCAACCACAGAACTCTGTTCCTGAGGACGGCTTCAATGAGACAACCCACCATGTACTCCTACATGGCCTCTCACCGCTATCTTTACCAAATCGTGTTCACACACTTAGCTCACACACGGCAGGGCATGTTCACAACATTCCCGTTCATTCCCGATGAACCAGATCTGACTCAACTCTAAGCAGTAGCAGGCATGACAGCAAACATGAATGAGTAGGCACATCAAGGCTCAAACAACTCCTAATCATGCTAGTGGGTTTCATCTATTTACTATGGCAATCACAGGTCATGCAGAGGAAAAGGGGGTTCAACTACCGCAGCAAGTAACACATGAGTCGTTGTTGTCCTAATGAAGTAAAAGAGAGCAGGAGCAAGAAAGTGGGATTGTATCGGAATGAACAAGGGGTTTTTGCTTGCCTGGCACTTCTGAAGATAGTATATTTCTTCATCGGTGTCATCGAACTCATCTTCGAAATGTCGTCTAGTGAGAGGGGACAAATACGGGCAAACAAGGGAGAACACAATCAATGCAATGCACAATATGATGCAGGATCATGACATGTCAATATGCTGTTATTTGAGCTAATGCAACTAGCAACAGATTAAATGGAGTTGGTTTGAATCCAAGATTCAAATTCAAACTCCATATATGGATATTCAATGCCATTTATATGATTTGTGCTAAACAGCAGCTATAAGTTGTTCTAACATGCATGAAAATGGTACAGATGGATAGATTGGATTTTTCTGATCATTTTTCATATATATAAATCTTTGCATTTGAGTTACAGATTAATTTCTATGAATTTTTGAAGTTTATAATATTTTCTGGAATTTCCTGTATAAGAATAAATCCAGTAAATGATTTATTGCGTCAGCATTACATCAGGGTGACGTCAGCAGTCAACGGGGACGGTCCAGGTCAAACTTGACCAGTGGGTCCCGTGTGTTAGTGTCATTAGACTAACTAATTTTAGTTAGTCCTAATCCTAGGTTAATTAGCAGGGCGTGCCCCACCTGTCATAGAACCAGGGGGGTCAAACTGGGGTCAACCCGGGTCAAACTCACCGGAGTTGACCCTGGGCTCGTCGCTGACAAGGCCAGGGACGGCGGGGTGGTGCGGGTTTCGTGCTCTGGCGACCAAAACGACGGCGGAGCACATCTACGTTATGTGAGGAGTGAGCTGCGTCGAGTGGTGGCAGTGGGTGGACCTGAGGTGGCCGGAATCGTCACCGGCGACGACCTTGGCGGTCGCCGGAGTTCGGGCGAGGTCGAACCCATCGCTAGGGGGCACGGCGAGGTGCGGGGGTTGTGCTACGGCATCCTGGGAGTGCGGTGAGTGTGATGACGTGCTCGATTTCGAGCCAACGTGGCTGTGGCCACGACGGCAATGAGCAGAGGCGGCGGTGCATGCGGGCGAGCTCGGTGCGGCCGCTACGAGGCACAAGAGCGAGAACGGAGAGGTTGGGGAGGTAGCTAAGCTCACGGCGATCACGGCGAAGAAGACGGTGAGGTCGGGGAGGAGCTGGAGCGAGCGGGTCGGCGAGGGGGATCTCCGGTGGCCGACGGCGAAGAAGAAGATGATGGTGTTGTTTCGGGCATCCCGCGGGCGCGTGCTTCGTCTTGGAGCTCCATGGCGTCGAGGCGGAGGCTTTGGACATCACGGAGAGGCGAGGTGGTGGCTCTGGCCATGGCAACGGTAGGCGGCGGCAATAGTCGCACTCAGGTGAGCTCGGGGAAGGGGCTAGAGGGTGAGGGAGAGAGCAGAGAGTGAGGGGAGAGGCAGAGGGGGCTGCAGGGCGTCTCCAGACACGTCAGGGGCGCCTCGGTGGCAAGCAGGAGGTGGCGCTCGGGCGCGCGCTGTCAACACGCCTCTGCCTACTAGCAGAGGTTGAAGACAGCTGCTTCAAGCCAGTGGGCTGGGCCGCCAGTGGGCCGCCAGGTAGGTGGCCAGGCGGGCTATCCCTCTCTCTCTCTCTCTCTCTCTCTCTCTCTCTTTCTGTCTCTGTGTCTTCTTTATTTTACTTTCTATTTTCTATTTTCTGCAGGTTTGTGGCTTCTCTAAAAATGCTTAGGCACTTCCAAAAATCACCAAACTGCTCATGCCCACTGTTTAGCATATAACCAACATGGAACATTTCAGTTTAGGATTATTTGGACATTTCAAATATTTTATAGCATTTAAATGCCCAAATGCAATTAACATATGATTTAATCCAGTGACCTTAGGATGACCTAGAAAATTGTGCACCATTTTTGTCAGAGGTTTAAGACCAGGGCAAATATGATGAACATTTTAGAAGGGCATTTCAGGTTCATTGAAAATAATTTTAGTAAACCCTAGTTGGTTTAGGGGGGGTGCTGGGGGCTCTGTCATCCTCATTTCAAGTTTCTGAGAATTTTAAACATGATGCACACATGAAGGGCTAGCCTAGTGCATACCAGAACTAGGGATGTGACAATTGTACTCCCTCCATCTTAGTTTATAAGTCTTGCAAGTGTATCTAGGTTGTCAATTGAACCTATATAAAATAAATTGTTTAGCATAAAAGTTATATCATTAGAAAATAGAATATATAAAGTTTATAATGATATATTTTTTGTAATGTATGCCTCTTATTAAGTTGGTCAAATTAATGACCTAGGTACACATACAAGACTTGTAAACTGAGATGGAGGGAGTAGCTCATTTGAGATTAGAGCTTTGCTCAACCAGTTGTACCTCTACTCCATGGGGGGCCAAGGCCTCCGCGGAGAAGATCACCAAAGTGGATTCAAGACCCCGCGAGGGAAGATCCCCTCGTGGATTCAAGACCCCGTCTCCTCACAGATCGAGAAGGACTACCTACCATTTGTGTCATTCATTATGTTCATGGATCTAGCACATGTGTGATCATTCTCGTTGATTTGAGTGTTTTCTCTCTTTTTCCCCCTTTGTGTTCTTTGTGAGTTCTTTGGGAATCACCCTCCAAATCGTGAAAGATCGAGCCTAGGGTTCCACCCTACGTCATCTTGGTATCATGAGCCAAGGTTGATCAAGATTTTGGTGTCCCTCCCTTTGTTTTCTAGCATAATTTTGTTGTGTCTTGTCCCAATTTTGAAAATCCCCACAAAAATAGCCTCCCAATTTTTTTGTGATTTTTTGATGTGATGATGTTTTGTTGTATTTGGTCTGTGGATTTGATGTGGTTCGGGTAGATATAACTTCTCCTAACTTTTCCCTAATTCCATCCACGAAATACCTCGAATTTTGCCCCAATTTTTTTTCTTTCCCACGTGATCCACCGAGTTCATCACAGATTTGGAGCCCCGGAGATCTGGCACATGGCCCTCGGACATCCGGCCCGCAAGCCCGGGAATCCGACCTCCCGCAGCAATACTTCATCCATAACTTCCTTTTCCGCCTAATTTTCGCCAATTTTGACTAGTCCTACTCGAAAACTTCTGCATTCCACCACTGTTTTCTGCAAACACCATCGCTTTTCCGCTACCACTTTCAACAATTTTGACACATTTTGTTCTTCGAAAATTTGAGTTGTGGTTTCTGTTTCCTAACATGTTTCGGCTACTTAGGGATGGTTCAACACCAACATCACCGCCACTCATCTTCGACATCGACATCGACCATTTCATCATCTTTACACCATCTTCCATAAGCAAGGGATGGTAACTTCGAGGACACTTTTGAATACACCCTTGCCATTGCATTTTTAACTCCATTGCCCATTTTTGCGCCACTTTCCTATCGATACTAGCCATTGAGTATTACCGTTAATATTACTTGTGCACATTAGTGAGCATCATCTCCATTGAATAAATACCACATCATCCCGGTATCCGCATCTTAGTATTATCTTGTCATCACTAGTGCAACATCTTTGTTCCGCACACATAATTGCTATCTTGGTTCGTGAAGTTGTGCATAAGTGGCCAAAGAAAGAGATCAAAGAGAAAGAGCCAAAGCTTTTAAACAAAAGACAAAGATAAGAAAAGAGGTTTTAAGAAAGAACCATAGCATCATACTACATAAGATTGCCATACTCGATCATCTTGGATCATATCACCGGAACATCATACATAATAGCATACTTGGAATAGAAGTTGTTGCATTCTTGTCTCTTATAGGTTGTGCACAAGTGTCGTATCCGCCTATTGAGCAATTGTGCTAGCATCTCTCTAGAGTTGTGTAACAAGAGAATTTTCATTGGATTCCACATTTTGAGCTCGTTCCTTGGTTTCAAGACCACACTTATCTTTCCGTGTGTGTATATCCGTGTGCCCATTGTTTCTATTAGTCTACTTGTTGCATTTCCAAATTTGCGGATCTTTTTCAACATTGTTTGAATCTCGGTAACAATTGCATAAGATTCTGTACCACCATCCTAACCAAGCTACTCCAACAGCCTTACTTTTGTAGGTGTGCAAATCGATGAGAACCGGTACCAATTGTGTTGTTTCCTTGTTAGATTATTGAGTGATCATTGATCCATTCTCAACATTGGATAAGGTACATTTGGTATAGTTCTTCCCTTTCTTCCCCTCACACATTTGCTTGACATGATAGATAGCCCAACTACTTCTTCGAATCCACTATTCACCGAGCAAGATGAGGACACGAACAACTACGTCACAAAGGACCACCTCTTGGGCATGCAAAGACCTTTACATGAAGCACAAAACACACTGAGCAACCGCATCGACACACTCGCTACCGAGTTGCGACAATCCGAGCAACATAAAAGAGACTACTTCGACAACAACCTTGCCACACAGAAAGAAGAGAGTGATGAAAGGATGGAGGATATTCATACCTTGTTGGTCAACTGTTCTTCTACATCTTCTTCATATTCAAGATGAAGACACTCAAGTCGACATTCTTCGCAATCTTCTTCGGATGCAAGCCCCCCTTGATCTCGTTCTCATCATTGCCAAGACCATGGAGATCATCAAGCTCCACCAAACCCATTCCATGGTAATTGTTTACAAGGACGCCTCCATGAACGTGAACGCCCTCGAAAACAAGCTAATGAACCTTCGGTCCAAGCGCACGCTCCAATACGCCAAGCTCGATAAGAACAACAAGATGGTGATGCCCTTCGACAAGAGAAACAACAACGTGCGTAACAAGCTCTTGAAGCCCAACATGCTCTACATGAATCAACTAAATCCATCAATGAGCGCAACTGTCAAGTACGTCGACAAGAAGAAGCCCTCGACCGAGAGTGCCAACAAGAAGCCGCCCACCTTGAGGAGCTTCAAGAGATGAGAAACCATGCACGAATCCCATGTCCTCAAGGTCAAGCTAACTATGAGGTGCAAGAGGAACAAGCGGTTCAAGACCCTCCACCATGTCAAGAGCATCATCACCATCGACCCCAACGCAATGATGAGCAACGCTATGGCAAACTCAAGTTCACCATGCCCAAGTTCTCCGAAAGCAATTATCCCGATGTCACACCCTGATTTTCATGCCACTACACTTAAGCTAACAATCATGATAAAATGTGGTTTGACAAAAACTTTTGAGTGTTTTGGACCTTGCCTTGATTGGTTTTTGTCTGCTGTTTGCAAGTGCTCTAAAAATCAAATAAATCCTCCAACTCCTATACTTCATGTCCTTGCTCCAAACTCTTGAACCAATGATCATGCCATGTGTATAGGACATAAAAATAATTTCTTACAAAAATAATTTGGCCAAATAGTATTTAGAAAAATTAGTTTTCCAAAAACCCCTGAATTGAGGTTTGCACTACAAGTACTTAATTAAGGGCAGTAAAAATCTTTCCAAAAATATATTTGACTCCTATTAGATATAGGATACCCATAAAGCACAAAAATATATTTTAGAAGTTATTTACCTATTTTATTTAAAGGCTTTTTCTTTAGGCCAGAAATGGTCTTTAATAGGTTAAAATTATTTTTATGCTTTAAAAATATTTGGTAAAACCTAGGGAAACTCAGTGGACATATATTGTCCATATATAAGAGTTTCAACACATGGTCATGTTCAAAATATTGGTTAAAATCCCTCAAAAACCCTTTCTGGATATTTCAAGCTTTTGAAATATTTACAAAGGAAATATTCTCCAAAAAATTCAATAAAATTCTAGCATGTCACATATGACATGTTTGATGATCTTTACAAGTATCATGTCATGGAGAATAGAATAACCCCATGAAATCCCCTCAAAACCATTTCTGTCCATTTTGAAGTTTGAGCAACTTTACATTGCCAAACATGTCCAAATGTTGTCAAACCTTGTGAACATGCTCAAATGGTCTAGTCATTCATCTAGACAAAATGGCACAAGTTGGAGAAAAAGTTATATTGATCAAAGTGCCCCAAAACCCTTCCTGTCCAGAACCAAATTTGAAGAACTGTACATTGCCAAGTGTGTCCATTTGATCTGAATTTTTGTGGACATGCTCAAATGCCCAAATGATGACACTACGCCAAGTGGTGCATCAAGGAGAATGGTTTTGCATGACTAGATCTTGGAAAACCCATTTCTGTTGATTTCTAGGGTTTACAAAAGTTGCACTGTCAACTTTGCCCAAATGAGCTTAAATTTGGTAGAAAACACTATTTCTAAGTGCCAGTCCATCCTGTTAATTCTCATGGCAAGTGGAGTTAATTTTCTTGCCCAAACCAACAACAAACACCTTCTGCCATTTTTCCAAAATCATCATTTTGACCTCTTACACTAATCTCCATGAGCCCAAGTTTTTACCACAGCTGAACCTGATCACCAGCAACCTCCAGTAGCTCCCCCTCTTCCAAAGCTCCATGATTGATGGGGTAAAACCCCATTTGCCCCCCCTCTGGACAGCCACTGTTCACCTCTCTCTCCACCTCCCCTCTCATCTGGTGGCTCTCTAGGGCATCCAATGCAACTCCTACCTTGTTTACTCTCCCCCAAAACCCCTAGGAACTATAAGACATGCCCATGGCACTATTAAAATGCCATGGCATGCCATGGACGCGCTCTGGAGCATGCAACAGTGCACTCCCGCACTGTAGCTTGCCCATTCCGAGGCACTCGACGACCTTGGGTGCCGGGTATGTGTCTCCCGTGGTCGCCTCGACGTCCATGACACACTAGCTAGTCGGCCCCCTCCTTCCCCTCTCTCCTTCTCACCCTGCTGAGCTTGCCCTATGCCGCCCAGCTCGGCCAGTGGGCGGACGAGCTCGGGGCCCTCCTAGAGCTCGCCCTGCTCCCTCTCTCCTCTCGTCTCGGCCTGGACCACGACCACGAGCACCCCAGGCGCGCACCAGAACTCCCTTTTGGCCTCTGGCAACGCCATGGGCCGTGGCCGTGCGCCCCTCCTATAGCACCTCCCGGCCGCGCCCGTATAAGGCCACCCCCGAGCCTTCTCTTGTCTCCAACTGCTCTCTCTCTCCATCCCGTGCACCCCCGGACCAACCCACTCCTCCTCCGGTGCCTTCTCCCTCCCCCTCTGCCGCCATTGCCACCTCGGACCCCTACTAAAATTTGAGCCGCCCCGGCGTCCCTTCCTCCTCTGAATCGGTCCGTGGCACCCCCCAAGCCTCCACAAACCTCCCCAACACCCTAGGACCCCTCCTCCGCAACCAACGCGGGCGCCACCACCAAGCCCGCCGCCGCCATCCACTGGACCCGAAGCCCTGCTCAACTCCGAGCATCGGCGTGTGCGTGCAGCACATGGACAAGTGCGCCTCGTCGCGCTGAGTCCGCCGGTGTGCCGGGTGCCGCCGGACGTGGCCCGTGCTGCCCGGGAGAGCACCGGCGCCCACTCGGCCTCCCCTCCCCTGCCTCTGCTCTGAATGAGTGGGAGGTAGGCGATGGCCTGAGTGCTGGGCCCCGCGTGTCAGCGACCCAGCGGCTGGGGCCCGCCGTTTAAGTGGAGACGGGCCGGGAGAAATGCGCCTCCTACGTCACCCCTCCTCACCTGCGCGGCTGAGCGGCTGGGCCGGCCCACTGCTAAACTGCGCCCAGCGCGCTGGATAAGGGTAAAGCCCTTTTTCCTTTCCTTTTTCTTTTCCAGATAGCTTCAAAACTCTCTAGAGAATTCAAATAGTGTCCAAATTTGATGAATCAAATTTCTACTGACTCCATAAATCAAGTCCAAATTAATGGGCCACAGTGGACATATTTGTTGTTCTTGGTTTTCACTGTACACTTAAAAAAAAGGTCATTTATCCATAGAAGTCCACTTCAAAAATCCATATTATATTCATTTCAACTCCAAATCCAGTGAAACCAATTTCTAAATGTTTCTAAAATCATGCCTAATTTAATGGGTAATTTTACTCATTTTTATAAAAAGGCTTTCTGTAGACAACTTGCAGATCCATTAAATCTCTTGTTCCATCATATCGAAATGTTTAGAATATCCATTGATCCAATTCCAATGAAATCACCTTTGTCATTCCTCATATGACCAGAGGCATCCTAGAAAAGTCCAACTCACATTTTCTAGAGTACTTTTATTTTTGCCTGGTCGTGTTGCTTATTATGGTTGTTTTCGATGATAGTTGACGAAGTAGACGAAATGCTCGGAATTGGACCATAGATATTTGAAGACCTCGAAGAGTTTGTTAAAACAGGCAAGCACCCCTTTGATCATGTCTAAGAAACCCTTTTTATACATGTCATATGGCACTTTTATTGCTTGCATCGAAGTCTTGGTAAAATGGTGACCACTTCAGGTGGTTTGCCTCCGTTGCTTTTCTCGTTGACACTTGCATGATGCATGACCCTACCTTTCTATGAGGGTTAGGCCGGTGGGAGTAGATAGGATGCTAAAGTAGTGCTACGCAAAAAGGAACGGGAATATGCATGGTGATGGAGACAAAGTACTTTCAAAAGACTTTTCGAAAACCCCATCGGGTGCCACTTATGCCCGGGGAGATGATGAGTTGGGTAACCACTTGATGACGAAGTGGTGTACCGAGGCAAGTACGTGTGTTGTTTGCAAAACGGATTGGTTTAAGTTGCGACCGTTATTCCAACCTTACATGCGCAACCACTCTACGAGAACGCCATCCATAGCACTCATGCTTATCTTGCGCATTTTCGAGTATCCACTTTCACTTGTCTATGAACTGTATAGGCAACCCAGAGGTCCTTTACCGCGGACGCGGCAATTCGGATAGATTATGTTGACCCTGCAGGGGTGTACTTCTTCACACATGCTCTTGCCACTTACCGCCATGTACACGTCATGTATCTAGGCAACCTTCAAGCGGAAGCCTGGAGAGGGTGTCGGCCACGGCCTACCTAAACACTCAAGTCTCTAGTCCAGGTTTATCGCCTATTCAGGTTCCATCCACAGGAAGTCCGGCCGAAGTTTCCACATACGGCCCCGAACGATGTGTGCAGGGTTCCCGAGACACCAAACGGGCGCCTGGTACACCGTGCCACATGCCTACCGCATCACAGCCCACCCCTCGGGTCAGCGCTGCACACGGCCTCCAACATACTACAAACACCAGAAACTACTTGCAACTCCTGGACAGAGGACAAGGGTGGTTAAGAAGCCGAGAGGGTCAATTAAGGGTCCCAATGAGTGGTAGTAGTTGTTCATGGATCACAACCACATAACTCTGTTCCTGAGGACGGCTTCAATGAGACAACCCACCATGTACTCCTACATGGCCTCTCACCGCTACCTTTACCAAATCATGTTCACACACTTAGCTCACACACGGTAGGGCATGTTCACAACATTCCAGTTCATTCCCGATGAACCAGACCTGACTCAACTCTAAGCAGTCGCGGGCATGACAGTAAACATGAATGAGTAGGCACATCAAGGCTCAAACAACTCCTAATCATGATAGTGGGTTTCATCTATTTACTATGGCAATGACAGGTCATGCAGAGGAAAAGGTGGTTCAACTACCGCAACAAGTAACACATGAGTCGTTGTTGTCCTAATGCAGTAAAAGAGAGCAGGAGCAAGAAAGTGGGATTATATCGAAATGAACAAGGGGGTTTTGCTTGCCTGGCACTTCTGAAGATAGTATATTTCTTCATTGGTGTCATCAAACTCATCTTCGAAACATCATCTACTGAGAGGGGACAAATACGGGAAAACAAGGGAGAACACAATCAATGCAATGCACAATATGATGCATGATCATGACATGTCAATATGCTGTTATTTGAGCTAATGCAACTAGCAACAGATTAAATGGAGTTGGTTTGAGTCCAAGATTCAAATTGAAACTCCATATATGGATATTCAAATGCCTTTTATATGATTTGTGCTAAATAGCACCTATAAGTTGTTCTAACATGCATGAAAATGGTACAGATGGATAGATTAGATGTTTCTGATCATTTTTCATATATATAAATCTTTGCATTTGGAGTTCTAGATTAATTTCTATGAATTTTTGAAGTTTATAATATTTTCTGAAATTTCCTGTATAAGAATAAATCTAGTCAATGATTTATTGCGTTTGCATTGCATCAGGGTGACATCAGCAGTCAACGGGGATGGTCTAGGTCAAACCTGACCAGTGGGTCCCGTGTGTCAGTGTCATTAGACTAACTAATTTTAGTTAGTCCTAATCCTAGGTTAATTAGCAGGGCGGGCCCCACCTGTCATAGAACCAGGGGGGTCAAACTGGGGTCAACCCGGGTCAGGGACGGCGGGGTGGTGCGGGTTTCGTGCTCTGGCGACCAAAACAACGACGGAGCACATCTACGTGACGTGAGGAGTGAGATGCGTCGAGTGGTTGCAATGGGTGGACCTGAGGTGGCCGAAATCGTCACCGGCGACGACCTTGGCGATCACCGGAGTTCGGGCGAGGTCGAACCCGTCGCTAGGGGGTACGGCGAGGTGCGGGGGTTGTGCTACGGCATCCTGCGAGTGCGGTGAGTGTGATGACGTGCTCGGTTTCGAGCCAACGTGGCTGTTGCCACGGCGGCGATGAGCAGAGGCGGCGGTGCGTGCGGGCGAGCTCGGTGCGGTCGCTACGAGGCACAAGAGCGAGAATGGAGAGGACGGGGAGGTAACTAAGCTCACGGCGATCACGGCGGAGAAGACGGCGAGGTCGGGGAGGAGCTGGAGCGAGCGGGGCGGCGAGGGGGATCTCCGGTGGCCGACGGTAAAGAAGAAGATGATGGTGTCGTTTCGGGCATCCCGCGTGCGCGTGCTTCGTCTTGGAGCTCCGTGGCGTCGAGGCGGAGGCTCTGGACATCATGGAGAGGCGAGGTGGTGGCTCTGGCCATGGCAACGACCGGCGGCAGCGACAGTCGCTCTCAGGTGAGCTCGGGGAAGGGGCTAGAGGGTGAGGGAGAGAGCAGAGAGTGAGGGGAGAGGCAGAGGGGGCTACGGGGCATCTCCAGACGCGTCAGGGGCGCCTCGGTGGCAAGCAAGAGGTGGAGCTCGGGGGCGCGCTGTCGACACGCCTCTGCCTACTGGCAGAGGTTGAAGACAGCCGCTTCAAGCCAGTGGGCTGTGCCGCCAGTGGGCCACCACGTAGGTGGCCAGGTGGGCTATCTCTCTCTCTCTCTGTTTTCTTTATTTTAGTTTCTATTTTCTATTTTCTGCAGGTTTGTGGCTTCTCGAAAAATGCTTAGGCACTTTCAAAAATCACCAAACTGCTCATGCCCACTGTTTAGCATATAACCAACATGGAACATTTCAGTTTAGGATTATTTGGACATTTCAAATATTTTATAGCATTTAAATGCCCAAATGCAATTAACATATGATTTAATCCACTGACCTTAGGATGACCTTGAAAATTGTGCACCATTTTTGTTAGAGGTTTAAGACCACGGCAAATATGATGAACATTTTAGAAGGGCATTTCAGGTTCATTGAAAATAATTTATTAAACCCTAGTAGGTTTAGGGGGGTGCTGGGGGCTCTGTCATTCTCATTTCATGTTTCAGAGAATTTTAAACATGATGCACACATGAAGGGCTAGCCTAGTGCATACCAAAACTAGGGATGTGACAATTGTACTCCCTACATCTTAGTTTATAAGTCTTGCACATGTATCTACGTTGTCAATTTAACCTATATAAAATAAATTGTTTAACATAAAAGTTATATCATTAGAAAATAGAATATATAAAGTTTATAATGATATATTTTTTGTAATGTATGCCTCTTATTAAGTTGGTCAAATTAATGACCTAGGTACACATACAAGACTTGTAAACTGAGATGGAGGGAGTAGCTCATTTGAGATTAGAGATTTGCTCAACCAGTTGTACCTCTACTCCATGGGGGGCCAAGGCCTCCGCGGAGAAGATCACCCAAGTGGATTCAAGACCCCGCGAGGGAAGATGCCCTCGTGGATTCAAGACCCCGTCTCCTCACAGATCGAGAAGGACTACCTACCATTTGTCTCATTCATTATGTTCATGGATCTAGCACATGTGTGATCATTCTTGTTGATTTGAGTGTTTTCTCTCTTTTTCCCCCTTTGTGTTCTTTGTGAGTTCTTTGGGAATCACCCTCCAAATCGTGAAAGATCGGCCCTAGGGTTCCACCCTACGTCATCTTGGTATCATGAGCCAAGGTTGATCAAGATTTTGGTGTCCCTCCCTTTGTTTTCTAGCATAATTTTGTTGTGTCTTGTATCAATTTTGAAAATCCCCACAAAAATAGCCTCCCAATTTTTTTGTGATTTTTTGGTGTGATGATGTTTTGTTGTATTTGATTAGTGGATTTGATGTGGTTCGGGTAGAACTAGCTTCTCCTAACTTTTCCCCAATTCCATCCACGAAATACCTCAAATTTTTCCCCAATTTTTTTCTTTCCCACGTGATCCACCGAGTTCATCGTAGATTTGGAGCCCCGGACATCTGGCCCATGGCACCTGGACATCCGGCCCACAAGCCCGGGCATCCGACCTCCCGCAGCACCACTTCATCCATCACTTCCTTTTCCGCCTAATTTTTGCCAATTTTGACTAGTCCTACTCGAAAACTTCTACATACCACCACTGTTTTCTGCAAACACCATCGCTTTTCCGCTACCACTTTCAACAATTTTGACACATTTTGTTCTTTGAAAATTTGAGTTGTGGTTTCTATTTCCTAACATGTTTGGCTACTTAGGGACGGTTCAACACCAACATCACCGCTACTCATCTTCGACATCGACATCGACCATTTCATCATCTTTACACCATCCTCCGTAAGCAAGGGACGGTAACTTCGACGACAGTTTTGAGTACACCCTTGCCATGGCATTTTTAACCCCATAGCCATTTTTGCGCCACTTTCCTATCGATACTAGCCATTGAGTATTACCGTCAATATTACTTGTGCACATTAGTGAGCATCATCTCCATTGCATAAATACCACATCATCTCGGTATCCGCATCTTGGTATTATCTTGTCATCACTAATGCAACATCTTTGTTCCGCACACACAATTGCTATCTTGGTTCGTGAAGTTGTGCATAAGTGGCCAAAGAAAGAGATCAAAGAGAAAGAGCCAAAGCTTTTAAACAAAAGACAAAGATAAGAAAATAGGTTTTAAGAAATAAGCATAGCATCATACTACATTAAGATTGTCATACTTGATCATCTTGGATCATATCTCCGAAACATCATACATAATAGCATACTTGGAATATAAGTTGTTGCATTCTTGTCTCTTATAGGTTGTGCCCAAGTGTCGTATCCGCCTATTGAGCAATTGTGCTAGCGTCTCTCTAGAGTTGTGTAACAAGAGAATTTTCATTGGATTCCACATTTTGAGCTCGTTCCTTGGTTTGGAGACCACACTTATCTTTCCGTGTGTGTATATCCGCGTGGCCATTGTTTCTATTAGTCTACTTGTTGCATTTCCAAATTTGTGAATCATTTTCAACATTATTTGAATCTCGGTAACAATTGCATAAGATTTTGTACCACCATCCTAACCAAGCTACTCCAACAGCCTTACTTGTGTAGGTGTGCAAATCAATGAGAACCGGTACCAATTGTGTTGTTTCCTTGTTAGATTATTGAGTGATCATTGATCCATTCTCAACATTGCATAAGGTACATTTGATATAGTTCTTCCCTTTCTTCCACTCACACATTTGCTTGACATGATAGATAGGCCAACTACTTCTTCGAATCCACTCTTCACCGAGCAAGCTGAGGACACGAACAACTACGTCACAAAGGACCACCTCTTGGGCGTGCAAAGAGCTTTACATGAAGCACAAAACACACTGAGCGAACGCATCGACATACCCGCTACCGAGTTGCGACAATCCGAGCAACATAAAAGAGACTACTTCGACAACAACCTTGCCACACAGAAAGAAGAGAGTGATGCAAGGATGGAGGATATTCATACCTTGTTGGTCAACTGTGCTTCTACATCTTCGTCTTATTCAAGATGAAGCCACTCAAGTCGACATTCTTCGCAATCTTCTTCGGATGCAAGCCCCCCTCGAGCTCGTTCTCATCGTTGCCAAGACCATGGAGATCATCAAGCTCCACCAAACCCATTCCATGGCAATCGTTTACAAGGCCGCCTCCATGAACGTGAATGCCCCCGAAAACAAGCTAATGAACCTCCGTTCCAAGCGCAGGCTCCAATACGCCAAGATCGATAAGAACAACAAGATGGTGATGCCCTTCGACAAGAGAAACAACAACGTGAGTAACAAGCTCTTGAAGCCCAACGTGCTCTACATGAATCAACTAAATCCATCAATGAGCGCAACTGTCAAGTACGTCTACAAGAAGAAGCCCTCGATCGAGAGTGCCAACAAGAAGCCGCCCACCTTGAGGAGCTTCAAGAGATGAGAAACCATGCACGAATCCCATGTCCTCAATGTCAAGCTAATTATGAGGCGCAAGGGGAACAAGCGGTTCAAGACCCTCCACCATGTCAAGAGCATCATCACCATCGACCCCAACGCAATGATGAGCAACGCTATGGCAAACTCAAGTTCACCATGCCCAAGTTCTCCGAAAGCAATGATCCCGATGGCACACCCTGATTTTCATTCCACTACACTTAAGCTAACAATCATGATAAAATGTGCTTGACAAAAACTTTTAAGTGTTTTGGACCTTGCCTTGATTGGTTTTTGTCTGCTGTTTGCAAGTGCTCTAAAAATCAAATAAATCCTCCAACTCCTATACTTCATATCCTTGCTCCAAACTCTTGAACCAATGATCATGCCATGTGTATAGGACATAAAAATAATTTCTTACAAAAATAATTTGGCCAAATAGTATTTTAAAAAAAATTAGTTTTCCAAAAACCCCTGAATTGAGGTTTGCACTACAAGTACTTAATTAAGGGCAGTAAAAATCTTTCCAAAAATATATTTGACTCCTATTAGATATAGGATACCCATAAAGCACAAAAATATATTTTAGAAGTTATTTAGCTATTTTATTTAAAGGCTTTTTCTTTAGGCCAAAAATGGTCTTTAATAGGTTAAAATTATTTTTATGCTTTAAAAATATTTGGTAAAACCTAGGGAAACTCAGTGGACATATATTGTCCATTTATAAGAGTTTAAACACATGGTCATGTTCAAAATATTGGTTAAAATCCCTCAAAAACCCTTTCTGGATATTTCAAGCTTTTGAAATATTTACAAAGGAAATATTCTCCAAAAATTTCAAGAAAATTCTAGCATGTCACATATGACATGTTTGATGATCTTTACAAGTATCATGTCATGGAGAATAGAATAACCCCATGAAATCCCCTCAAAACCATTTCTGTCCATTTTGAAGTTTGAGCAACTTTACATTGCCAAACATGTCCAAATGTTGTCAAACCTTGTGAACATGCTCAAATGGTCTAATCATTCATCTAGACAAAATGGCACAAGTTGGAGAAAAAGTTATATTGATCAAAGTGCCCCAAAACCCTTCCTGTCCAGAACCAAATTTGAAGAACTGTACATTGCCAAGTGTGTCCATTTGATCTGAATTTTTGTGGACATGCTCGAATGCCCAAATGATGACACTACGCCAAGTGGTGCATCAAGGAGAATGGTTTTGCATGACTAGATCTTGGAAAACCCATTTCTGTTGATTTCTAGGGTTTACAAAAGTTGCACTGTCAACTTTGCCCAAATGAGCTTAAATTTGGTAGAAAACACTATTTCTAAGTGCCAGTCCATCCTGTTAATTCTCATGGCAAGTGGAGTTAATTTTCTTGCCCAAACCAACAACAAACACCTTCTGCCATTTTTCCAAAATCATCATTTTGACCTCTTACACTAATCTCCATGAGCCCAAGTTTTTACCACAGCTGAACCTGATCACTAGCAACCTCCAGTAGCTCCCCCTCTTCCAAAGCTCCATGATTGATGGGGTAAAACCCCATTTGCCCCCCCCCCCCTCTGGACAGCCACTGTTCACCTCTCTCTCCACCTCCCCTCTCATCTAGTGGCTCTCTAGGGCATCCAATGCAACTCCTACCTTGTTTACTCTCCCCCAAAACCCCCAGGAACTATAAGACATGCCCATGGCACTATTAAAATGCCATGGCATGCCATGGACGCGCTCTGGAGCATGCTACAGTGCACTCCCGCACTGTAGCTTGCCCATTCCGAGGCACTCGACGACCTTGGGCGCCGGGTATGTGTCTCCCATGGTCGCCTCGACGTCCACGGCACGCTAGCTAGTCGGCCCCCTCCTTCCCCTCTCTCCTTCTCACCCTGTTGAGCTCGCCTTAAGCCGCCCAGCTCGGCTAGTGGGCACACGAGCTCGGGACCCTCCTGGAGCTCGCCCTGCTCCCTCTCTCCTCTCCTCTCGGCCTGGACCACGACCATGAGCACCCCAGGCACGCACTAGAACGCCCTTTTGGCCTCTGGCAACGCCACGGGCCGTGGCCGTGCGCCCCGCCTACGACACCTCCCGGCCGCGCCCGTATAAGGCCACCCCCGAGCCTTCTCTTGTCTCCAACTGCTCTCTCTCCATCCCGTGCACCCCCGGACCAACCCACTCCTCCTCCGGTGCCTTCTCCCTCCTCCTCTGCCGCCATTGCCGCCTCGGACCCCGGCTCAAATTAGAGCCGCCGCGGCGTCCCTTCCTCCTCTGAACCGGTCCGTGGCACCCCCCAAGCCTCCACAAACCTCCCCAACACCCTAGGACCCCTCCTCCGCAGCCAAAGCGAGCGCCACCACGAAGCCCGCCGCCGCCATCCACTGGACCGGAAGCCCTGCTCAACTCCGAGCATCGGCCCATACGTGCAGCACATGGACAGGTGCGCCTCATTGTGCGGAGTCCGCCGGTGTGCCGGGCGCCGCCGGAGGTGGCCCGTGCTGCCCGGGAGAGAACCGGCGCCCACTCGGCCTCCCCTCCCCTACGTTTGCTCTGTTCGAGCGGGAGGTAGGCGATGGCCTGAGCACTGGGCCCCGCGCGTCAATGACCCAGCGGCTGGGGCCGCCGTTTAAGTGTAGACGGCCCGGGAGAAATGCACCTCCAACGTCACCCCTCCTCACCCGCGCGGCTGAGCCGCTGGGCCGGCCCACTGCTAAACTGCGCCCAGCGCGCTCAATAAGGGTAAAGCCCTTTTTCCTTTCCTTTTTCTTTTCCAGATAGCTTCAAAACTCTCTAGAGAATTCAAATAGTGCACAAATTTAATGAATCAAATTTCTACTGACTCCATAAATCAAGTCCTAATTAATGGGCCATAGTGGACATTTTTGTTGTTCTTGGTTTCCACTGGACACTTAAAAAAAGTCATTTATCCACATAAGTCCACTTCAAAAATCCATATTATATTCATTTCAACTCCAAATCCAGTGAAACCAATTTCTAAATGTTTCTAGAATCATGCCTAATTTAATGGGTAATTTTACACATTTTTATAAAAAGGCATTCTGTAGACAACTTGCAGATCCATTAAATCCCTTGTTCCATCATATTGAAATGTTTAGAATATCCATTGATCCAATTCCAATGAAATCACCTTGGTCATTCCTCATATGACCAGAGGCATCCTAGAAAAGTCCAACTCACATTTTCTAGAGCACTTTTATTTTTGCCTGGTCGTGTTGCTTATTATGGTTGTTTTCGACGATAGTTGACGAAGTAGACGAAATGCTCGGAATTGGACCAGAGATATTTGAAGAACTCGAAGAGTTTGTTAAAACAGGCAAGCAGCCCTTTGACCATGTCTAAGAAACCCTTTTTATACATGTCATATGGCACTTTTATTGCTTGCATCAAAGTCATGGTAAAATGGTGTCCACTTGAGGTGGTTTGCCTCCGTTGCTTTTCTCGTTGACACTTGCATGATGCATGACCCTACCTTTCTATGAGGGTTATGCCGGTGGGAGTAGATAGGATGCTAAAGTAGTGCTACGCAAAAAGGGATGGGAATATGCATGGTGATGGAGACAAAGTATTTTCAAAAGACTTTTCTAAAACCCCATTGGGTGCCACTTATGCCCGGGGGAGATGATGAGTTGGGTAACCACTTGATGATGAAGTGGTGTACCGAGGCAAGTGTGTGTTGTTTCCAAACCGGATTGGTTTAAGTTGCGACCATTATTCCAACCTTACATGCGCAACCACTCTACCCTTATATGGGGAAGGGCATTATTGATTACCTAGGCCGATACTAGCTTGGAGCCCACATTACTAGTTATGGGGGAGAGTTCGTGCTCTCTCTCGGGATGGGGTCGTGCCAGGTAGGGCGGCCATAACTGTTTTCACAGGGCACCGGATACACCGTTGTGTCCCCTCTCAGATGTTACGATCTCGAGTGAGTCTCGTATAATGTACATCGTGAGGATACAGAAAAACGAGTCGACTCCTTGTTATTGTCGTCTAGGGAAAGATAGTGATCGGGTGCTTACCCCGGGTACTTGAGGAATCGCGGGTTGTGGATGACACGGAAGTTCCCTGGATCTTGTTGGTAAAGTGTGCAACCTCTGCAGAGTGTAAAACTATTCAAATAGCCGTGTCCACGGTCAAGGACAGTTGGGTAACCGCTCTTGGGCTACGTCCACATGTTTACAAACCAGTGTGTGTGTTTGGATAAGTGGGAAAATCTACTTGGGTCAAGTCAAAGGACTTGACATGATTGAGTTGGGTTGATGCCCACTCTATTTATGTTGATATCTGTAACATGTCCTCATGGTTACTTGAATTCTCCTGATGCATGTCTTACAAGTTGTTGAACATGTCATTGCACTCAAAACTAGCTTTCGGCAAAAATTTACCTATATCATGCATTGTTGTATCTTGAACCAAAACATGGGTTGCTTGCGAGTACATTCAAAGTACTCATTGGCTTGCCACTGGTTATTTTATTAGCCGGGCATGAAAGAACAGGATATAATGATGAGTACCTTGGTGACGAACATGCGAGCTAGGACGCTTCCCAGTCAGAATGCCTGTAGGGTTAAGGCAGATGGCATGGGTCCAAGTTGTTATTGAAGATTTCCGCTATGATGATACACTCAAGACTTGACCATAATGTTCCTACTTGTGTAAAACGGTATGTATGGATGTAAGACTCTTGTTATTCAGCTTCTGTGTGTTCAGTGAGCATTGATCTCTGGGATCACTGTACACGTGCATTCGATGATCTCGACTTATGAGTCGGGGTCCCCACAGAGGTGGTATCAGAGCCATCCTGACTGTTGGAAGCCTTAGTTAGCATGGTCGTTAGTTAGGGTAAAACTATTTCCTAAACTACTACTAGTTTTCAAAACTATCTATACTTCTCTTCCCTTCTTAGTTTTTCAAAAACTAAGGTATACTTTCCTTATTGGTTGCTTCCCCTTCAAAACTTTTGGTCGGTAGAACCCTTATGCCCCTGACCACCGGATTCCTTGAAATCTTTGTGGATAGTCTAGAAGGAGGATGCCTTGTCAGACATCCACCCACATCTTCTGAACACAAGATTGGCGACACCACAACAAGAGGATACCAACAGAAGATACATCTTCGAGGAATGAGGACATGAAGACCCAGAGGATGGAGATACCTTTTAATTTTCCCCAGGATGATGCAACCTTGTCCTATGACGATCAGGGTGTAAGATATGCAAGATCACGACATACATCGCTAATAGAGCAACCATGTCCTTACCATTGTTGTAACGGCAACCACTAGTGGATGAGAACCTCGCCATTTGGTCCGCCTCACTATAGTGAGCAGGAAAACGGTTCTCTTCATCCCCCGCTCTTGGTGTCGATGTTGTCATCAACGTAACCGACATGTTGGACCTCTACTATGCCTTGTTAATGTCCTTGCATAAAGGATTACAAACCTGGTACCATCGACGCCTTAGAAAGCAAAAGCGATCATCATGATTAAGAAGACAAGAGAAGACCAAGTCAAAGAAAGCCACGAGGAGCCACCATCACCCCATCACTTTATCAGGCGAGAAGTTGTCGAAGATTCTTCAGGCTCAACCTAGATCGTTTCTTCAAACAAGAGACATAGCAACACCTGAGCAAAACTCAGGAGACTGCACGAGGCACAAGGCACGACTACTGAGTCTGAGAACCCCTAGGGTAGGATGAGTCGTGTAACCCCTATGCGCAATCGAGTCCGTATGATGGTTCGAATAGAACCATGATTGTGTGTTGCTTGTTTTTATTTGTTTGTGTTTTGATATAGGTCACACTTTTGCCCTGGGCAACAAGTACACGACTATATCACCTTCCTTACCCTGTTTCTTTTGTTTGGCCCTTTTTGCACCTGTTTGTTTGCACTTGCACTATAGAACCCCCTTTAGGCATTCCCCTCCTCTATGATACTTCTCCCTCTCATCTCTCTCCTCAACTGAAGGCTAGCAAGATAAGATACAACAAGGATTCTACTTTGGCAACCAACCAGCACTGAAGACTTTTCTACAACCTCCTCGAACAAGTGCAGCCCCTTAGAGTTATGGTAGCCCCTCAAGATTAGAGATCCATTCCTAGACCCTTCAAGACTTCATAAGATACCCCAGCTCGAATCCTTAACCATGTGCTTAACCCACAGAATTGCAAGAGAACCTGTTAAGCCTCCGTAACCTTGCTTATCACTGGGTTCATTATGGAACTAGTGGACATAGCGAACGAGCACATTATCATCCTAAGATAGCACCAAAACTGACGATGCCATAGGGAAGACCAATTTGAGGATATAGGAACAGAGGACAAATGACTTGATGAGTTTATATCAGTGACCTTGAGGAATTATTTGAGACTCTTCAGAGGATTATAAGGCTTTCATGTTGGTAGATGAACTTGGTGGGATCATGATTATAGAGTAGCATAGCTTTCATTACCCCTGAGTAAATTGGATTTAATAGGACAATTATGATCGCAAGCTGAAATTCTTGGAATTATAAGGATTTGACTTAGCCAGGGGATATTGATAGGAGATAGTTGATATTACGATAATGACTTGGGGAAAAATGTGGAAATTCTTGTTGTACACAAGATTTGGATTTAAATAGGTGATCCTACTTGAGTATAGATGCTGAGTAAGTTTACATGGTTCGGAGTAAATTGGAATTAGACCAATAATCTTGATCGTGATACCATGTTTCTCGGTGGACAATAAACTAGGAGATTGGATTAATTGTCAGAGTTGATATAAACTTGACCTTGGAGGTTACTTGACCATGATAATGGAAATTGGTGGACTGACTATAGTAGATAGCCTTTTCAAGTATTTGGGGATTATAAGGACTTTAGAAGATCATGTGGAACACCATAAACATTGGATTTGTAGAATTAATGGATTGTGTAGTGATTGATGGAAGTTAATGGGCTGCTGGAGTTGATTCATAGGAAGGAAACAAGATCTTGGAGTGGCTTACGGCGTGTTTCCTTAGGATAGAGGTGCTTTATCTTAGACCTTGGAAGAATAGGCTGGGCACTTGGATTGTCATGTTCAAGCTTAGCAGCTTATATGTTCTACCCATGGATTTTTAGGGGTAGACATACATATGGATTTGGGGATTGTAGACATATATGATTTTCTTAGACCTCCTCTCGAGAGTCATGATGATATGAATTACATGAGTGATGATTGGACTTGACCTATACGAAATGATACTATCAGTGATATGATGTGATTTGTTTAAAGGACTAGATAGCACAATTGGCATCTTAGAAACCATGCTGAAGGATGGGATGATAAACATTCACTCGCACACTAGAAACCTTGAAACCCTTACGCCCTACCAAGCCACATCATGGTCGGATCATGACCTTGGGCTTTGGCTCTAGATCGATAAGACCTTGGCCAATGCTCAACCGTGACCATCACCAATGCCTCAGCTCACTTTACATACCCCATAGACTTCATGGAGTGCTTGGACAAGTTAGTTGTCATCTTTCTTTGATGACATACTTGTCTACCCGAAGACGGACGAAGAATCGTTGAGCTGGTCAAGGAACATCTGAAGATCGTCATCTCTAGGAGGAAGAACTACACCAACCACCATCTTCAAGAAGTATACTTCCGCGTCAAGGACCATGTGTATCTGCAAGCCACTCCTCTCTAAGGAACCAAGCATTTCCATGACAAGGAGACCCACACCAAGATTCATCGGCCCCCTTCGAGATCACTCCAAGATTTAACAACCCCCTCTGAGATCACTACCAGACGAAGAGAAGACAGTTACCAGCTGGAGTTGCCACCTGAGTTACCTGATGTGCACAATGCTTTCCATGCATCACAATGCAGGAAGTGTTTCCAACTTCCTAAGTTGCCCGATCTCTACGAGGGCATTAACCACCGAGCCATCGACCCCTAGCCCAATCTAACCTACCGCGAGCTACCCATTAGCAACCTGGATCAAGAGGAGCGTCATACACAAAGCCACACCATCAAGTACTTCAAGCTCAATGGAGCACTACACGGAAGCAGAAGCAACATGAGGACTTGAAGACTACCCCAGATCCAAGTTTCTGTATCCCTTTCCGCGCCTAGTTTGGGAATCTCGGGGACGAGATTCTTGTAAGGGGGTAGGTCTATCACACCCTGATTTTCATGCCACTACACTTCAGCTAACAATCATGATAAAATGTGGTTTGACAAAAACTTTTGAGTGTTTTGGACCTTGCCTTGATTGGTTTTTGTCTGCTGTTTGCAAGTGCTCTAAAAATCAAATAAATCCTCAAAATCCTATACTTCATCTCCTTGCTCCAAACTCTTGAACAAATTATCATGCCATGTGTATAGGACATAAAAATAATTTCTTACAAAAATAATTTGGCCAAATAGTATTTTTTTTAAAAATTAGTTTTCCAAAAACCCCTGAATTGAGGTTTGCACTGCAAGTACTTAATTAAGGGCAGTAAAAATCTTTCCAAAAATATATTTGACTCCTATTAGATATAGGATACCCAGAAACCACAAAAATATAATTTTAGAAGTTATTTACCTATTTTATTTAAAGGCTTTTTCTTTAGGCCAGAATTGGTCTTTAATAGGTTAAAATTATTTTTATTCTTTAAAAATATTTGGTAAAACCTAGGGAAACTCAGTGGACATATATTGTACATATATAAGAGTTTCAACACATGGTCATGTTCAAAATATTGGTTAAATTCCTCAAAAACCCTTTTCTGGATATTTCAAGCTTTTGAAATATTTACAAAGGAAATATTCTCCAAAAATTCCAAGAAAATTCTAGCATGTCACATATGACATGTTTGATGATCTTTACAAGTATCATGTCATGGAGAGTAGAATAACCCCATGAAATCCCCTCAAAACCATTTCTGTCCATTTTGAAGTTTGAGCAACTTTACATTGCCAAACATGTCCAAATGTTCTCAAACCTTGGGAACATGATCAAATGGTCTAATCATTCATCTAGACCAAATGGCACAAGTTGGAGAAAAAGTTATATTGATCAAAGTGCCCCAAAACCCTTCCTCTCCAGAACCAAATTTGAACAACTCTACATTGCCAAGTGTGTCCTTTTGATCTGTATTTTTGTGGACATGTTCAAATCCCCAAATGATGACACTACGCAAAGTAGTGCATCAAGGAGAATGGTTTTGCATGACTAGATCTTGGAAAACCAATTTCTGTTGATTTCTAGGGTTTACAAAAGTTGCACTGTCAACTTTGCCCAAATGAGCTTAAATTTGGTAGTAAACACTATTTCTAAGTGCCATTCCATACTATTAATTTTCATGGCAATTCGACTTAATTTTCTTGCCCAAACCAACAACAAACACCTTCTGCCATTTTTCCAAAATCATCATTTTGACCTCTTCCACTAATCTCCATGAGCCCAAGTTTTTACCACAGCTAAACCTGATCACCAGCAACCTCCAGTAGCTCCCCCTCTTCCAAAGCTCCATGATTGATGGGGTAAAACCCCATTTCCCC
>NC_041385.1:337602645-337659288 GCF_002162155.2 Triticum dicoccoides | reverse complement strand
TTCACCTCTCTCTCCACATCCCTTCTCATCTCATGGCTCTCTAGGGCATCCAATGCCACTCCTACCTTGTTTACTCTCCCCCCAAACCCCCAGACACTATAAGACATGCCCATGGCACTATTAAAAATGCCATGGCATGCCATGGACGCGCTCTGGAGCATGCTACAGTGCACTCCTGCACTGTAGCTTGCCCATTCCGAGGCACTCGACGACCTTGGGTGACGGCTCCGTGTCTCCCAAGGTCGCCTCGACGTCCATGGCACGCTATCTAGTCGGCCCCCTCCTTCCCCTCTCTCCTTCTCACCCTGCTGAGCTCGCCCTACGCCTTCCAGCTCGGCCAGTGGGCGCACGAGCTCGGGGCCCTCCTGGAGCTCGCCATGCTCCTTCTCTCCTCTCCTCTCGTCTTGGACCACGACTACGAGCACCCCAGGCACGCACCAGAACGCCCTTTTGGCCTCTGGCAACGCCACGGGCCGTGGCCGTGCGACCCGCCTACGACACCTCCCCGCCGCGCCCATATAAGGCCACCCCCGAGCCTTCTCTTGTCTCCAACTGCTCTCTCTCCATCCCTTGCACCCCCGAACCAACCAACCCCTCCTCCCATGCCTTCTCCCTCCTCCTCTGTCACCATGGCCGCCTCAGACCCCCGCTCAAATTCGAGCCGCCCCGGCTTCCCTTCCTCCTCTGAACTGGTCCGTGGCACCCCCCAAGCCTCCACGAACCTCCCCAACACCCTAGGACCCCTCCCCCGCAGCCAAAGCGGGTGCCACCACCAAGCCCGCCACCGCCATCCGCTGGACCCGAAGCCCTGCTCAACTCCGAGCATCGGCGCATGCGTGCAGCACATGGACAGGTGCGCCTCGTCGCGCTGAGTCCGCCGGTGTGCCGGGCGCCGCCGGAGGTGGACCGTGCTGCCCGGGAGAGCGCCGGCTCCCACTCGGTCTCCCCTCCCCAGCCTCTGCTCTGTTCGAGCGGAACGTAGGCGATGGCCTGAGCACTGGGCCCCGCGCGTCAGCGACCCAGCGGCTGGGGCTCGCTGTTTAAGTGGAGACGGGCCGGGAGAAATGCGCCTCCGCCGTCACCCCTCCTCACCCGCGCGGCTGAGCCACTGGGCCGGCCCACTGCTAAACTGCGCCCAACGCTGGATAAGGGTAAAGCCATTTTCCTTTCCTTTGTCTTTTCCAGATAGCTTCAAAACTCTCTAGAGAATTCAAATAGTGTCCAAATTTGGTGAATCGAATTTCTACTGACTCCATTAATCAAGTCCTAATTAATGGGCCAAAGTGGACATTTTTGTTGTTCTTGGTTTTCACTGAACACTTAAAAAAGGTCATTTATCCACATAAGTCCACTTCAAAAATCCATATTATATTCATTTCAACTCCAAATCTAGTGAAACCAATTTCTAAATGTTTCTAAAATCATGCCTGATTTAATGGGTAATTTTACTCATTTTTATAAAAAGGCATTCTATAGACAACTTGCAGATCCATTAAATCGCTTGTTCCATCATATTGAAATGTTTAGAAATATCCATTAATCCAATTCCAATGAAATCACGTTGATCATTCCTCATATGACCAGAGGCATCCTAGAAAAGCCCAACTCACATTTTTAGAGCACTTTTATTTTTGCCTGGTCGTGTTGCTTATTGTGTTTGTTTTTGACGGTAGTTGACGAAGTAGACGAAATGCTCGGAGTTGGACCAGAGATATTTGAAGACCTCGAAGACTTTGTTAAAACAGGAAAGAAGCCCTTTGACCATGTCTAGGAAACTATTTTTATGAATGTCATATGGCAGTTTTATTTCTTGCATCGAAGTCATGATAAAATGGTGACCACTTGAGGTGGTTTGCCTCTGTTGCTTTTCTCGTTGACAGTTGCATGATGCATGACCCTACCTTTCTATGAGGGTTATGCCGGTGGGAGTAGATAGGATGCTATAGTAGTGCTACGCAAAAAGGGACGGGAATATGCATGGTGATGGAGACAAAGTATTTTCAAAAGACTTTTCGAAAACCCCATCGGGTGCCACTTATGCCCGGGGGAGATGATGAGTTGGGTAACCACTTGATGACGAAGTGGTGTACCGAGGCAAGTGTGTGTGTTGTTTCCAAAATAGATTGGTTTAAGTTGCGACCGTTATTCCAACCTTACATGCACAACCACTCTACCCTTATATGGGAAAGGGCATTATTGATTACCTAGGCCGATACTAGCTTGGATCCCGCATTACTAGTGACGGGGGAGAGTTGGTGCTCTCTCTCGGGACGGGGTCGTGCCAGGTAGGGAGGCCATGACTGTTTTCATAGGGCACTGGATACACCGTTGTGTCCCCTCTCGGATGTTACGATCTCGAGTGAGTCTCGTATGATGTACATCATGAGGATACGGAACAACGAGTGGACTCCTTGTTAGTGTCGTCTAGGGAAAGATAGTGATCGGGTGCTTACCCCGGGTTCTTGAGGTATCGTGGGTCGTGGATGACACGGAAGTTCCCCGGATCTTGTGGGTAAAGTGTGCAACCTCTTCAGAGTGTAAAACTATTCGAATAGCCGTGTCGACGGTCAAGGACAGTTGGTTAACCTCTCTTGGGCTATGTCTACATGTTTACAAACCAGTGTATGTGTTTGGATAAGTGGGAAAATCTACTTGGGTCAAGTCAAAGGACTTGACATGATTGAGTTGGGTTGATGCCCACTCTATTTATGTTGATATGTGTAACCTGTCCTCATGGTTACTTGAATTCTCCTGATGCATGTCTTACAAGTTGTTGAACATGTCATTGCACTCAAAACTAGCTTTCTGCAAAAATTTACCTATATCATGCATTGTTGTATCTTGAACCAAAACATGGGTTGCTTGCGAGTACATTCAAAGTACTCATTGGCTTGCCACTGGTTATTTTATTGGCAGGGCATGAAAGAACATGATATAATGAAGAGTACCTTGGTGACGAACGTGCGAGCTAGGACGCTTCCCAGTCAGAATGCCTATAGGGTTAAGGCAGATGGCATGGGTCCAAGTTGTTATTGAAGATTTCCACTGCGATGATACACTCAAGACTTGACCATAGTGGTCCTACTTGTGTAAAACAGTATGTATGGATGTAAGACTCTTGTTATTCAGCTTCTGTGTGTTCAGTGAGCATTGATCTCTGGGATCACTGTACACGTGCATCCGGTGATCTTGACTTATGAGTCGGTGTCCCCACACCCGAAGAATACCTTTCATGGGGATTGAAAGTTGACAAGATCTTTCGCTTGCACAGCTATGAAGAAGAAAAGAAGATCACCATGGCATCTAATGAGGACATCAATACCATTGTTACACCCACAGCCCTGCTACTATACATACTGGACCAATCACTAGAGCTCGTGCATGCCAATTAAATTATCAGGTAAGTTTGTTTCTTGGTAATGATTCTAATGTTCGTGAGAATATGATGCTGCCTAAATTGGATACGTTTGTCTTGCTTACAAGTGAAGAGCCAAGCTTGGATAAGAGGGATGAACATTGGAGCAAGATCAAGCATGGAGATGATGGCATGCACAAGGGGAACAAGAACGAAGTTACAAGTGATGATTTCAGTACTTTGAAGCCACCATAATGGGTGCATGAAGCCTTGGACGAAATATACAAGATGCCACTTCATAAATTTCGTCCAGATGCTATTATAGGTGATGGATCACCTTATTTTTGCGCCCGACCCATGCAATTTCGAAACAAGAGTTAGGGATGGTTTCGAACCCCTCTTCTAAGGGTCACGAAATTCCCCCCTCTCCTTAGGGCGTCATTTACGAGTTTTGTTTAGATTAAAAGTTCACCATAGCTGCAACTTCGCATACTTTGTTTGTGTTCAACGACCAGACCAAGACGTGACATAACCCCACCTTAATTAATAAAGATTTCCTCTTTTATTCGCAATATCCAGATTGCAATCTCAGTTTCTTGCTTGTTCTTCGTTTGCTCACAGGAAATAGACCCTCGTGGTCCAGTTGATCATGCTCTAGCGTGGTCAATAACCCTCGGAACTTGGTTTAGAGACTGCTTAGGCGCGACGTATTCGCACATTCATAGTCGGATCGTCAAAGTTGACTCCCACAGAAAACAATAGCTATCTCATCGAAACATCGGGGCACCTCTGCCTCTATCAAGTGGTATCAGATTTCTAGGTTGCTCGGTGAGATTTTACAGTTTTTTTCCGTTTAGATCGAGTATGTTCTTCATACCTACAGTCCACAAAAAAGCCAAAAAAAGGATTAGTTCATCATATCCAAACCAGTCTGAGCCCTTGCATAATCTTTTCTATATTTGCTTTGTTTGAATTTGCGGTTGGATCGTCATGTCTATTGCTGGTCTTAGCGTCTAGTCTTTTAGAGTTTCGAGTTCTGTTCACGGGTATTGATATGTCTCCAACGTATATATAATTTTTGATTGTTCCATGCTATTATATTATCCATCTTGGATGTTTAATATGCATTTATATGCTATTTTATATGATTTTTAGGACTAACCTATTAACCTAGAGCCTAGTGCCAGTTTCTTTTTTTCCTTGTTTTTGAGTTTCGTAGAAAAGGAATATCAAAGAGATTCCAATTGACCTGAAAATTTACGTAGATTATTTTTGGACTAGAAGGAGCCCACAGAGCATCGGATATGGACCAGAAGAGACGCGAGGCCACCTAGAGGGCGCGCCCTACCCCCTTGGGCGTGCCCCCCTACCTCATGGCTGCCTCGTGGACCCCCCTGACTTTTTCCCGACGCCAACACCTCTTATATATCCCCAAACTTACAGAACAAAACCAAGATCGAGAGTTCCGCTGCCGCAAGCCTCAATAGCCACCAAAAACCAATCGGGGCCCTGTTCCGGCACCCTGCCAGAGGGGGGAATCATCACCGGTAGCCATCTTAATCATCTCGGTGCTATCCATGACGAGGAGGGAGTAGTTCACTATCGGATATCGGGTTCCGGCAAAACCCTTAAGGTTCAAACTCTAGGGCGCACACAAAGATCTTCTCCCTACCGAAACATGCCCTCAACCTCGCCGTGATTCTAAGCTAGCAAGATGAACAACACAAGAGACACGGGGTTTATACTGGTTTGGGCCACCGTTGTGGTGTAATACCCTAATCCAGTGTGTGGTGTGGTGGATTGCCTCTTGGGCTGATGATGAATAGTACCAAGGAAGAATAGCCTCGCGAGCTGAGGTGTTCTTGTGGTGGTGTGCAGATGAACGTCACTCCTCCTTCTACAGTGGTGGCTAGTCCTATATATAGAGGGCCTGGTCCTCTTCCCAAATATTGAGAGGGAAGGGAGCCAACAACGGCCATTTCGAAAGTGGACAGCTACTACAAGCTATCTTGACTAAAGGTGGTCTTCGCCAGCCAAAGGCACTGGCGATGACGCCGTCTTGGGCTCCATGGTGACCTCCGTCCTGCCGTCCTACTTGTCTTGGTCTCATTGCACCGATATGGAAACCTTCGCATGATGCCTCGGTACTCCGCGCCTGCGCTTGCCCCCTTTGCACCAAAGAGGAAATGAGGACACTGCGCAGGCTGGCACCCGCCTGGTCTTGATCGTCATGGCTTGCGTCATGAGCACCTCGCGAGGTACCCCTCGCCTTGATCTCTCCGCCTCCTCGCGAGCCTGCCTGGTGAGGCCGCCCCTGAAGAGGCGTTGTGTCGTCCGCCCGCTGAGGCTTGGCCCTTTGCGAGGGTCATGAACTTGGGTCGATGAAGACGGGCCGTACAGGGCCACTCGTGAGCCATGCTGCAGGTTGCAGGCAGGCAAGTCTTGGGACCCCCGTTCCTAGAACGCCGATAGTAGCCCCCGGGCCCAAGGCGCGCTCGAACTTGGCTTAGTAGCGAAGCCAAAGGGCAAGTGCGGAGCGCCGCGGGTCCCAACAGCCTTTGGCCTTGGTCGCCGCATGGCGGTTGATTGGACGTGGGCGTTTCCGCTTCCCCACGCTGCCTCGGCAACTGCCCGATTTGAGGAGTCCCTGCTATATGCACAAAGAGTCATCATTACCTGCGATCATGGAGGCCGACGGTTGGCCTCCCTTGGTCTATAAGTATGGAGAGGCGAGAGCCCCCGTTGTCAATCTCTTCTTGCTCTGCCCGCTTCTTCTCTCTTGCTCCACCCCCATTCTCTCAGCTGTCGGTGGGAAACGACACCTATGGGATCACCGGAATCCCTTCTACGATTGCGGGGCGCGGGGATCGTGAGAAGAGTGGGACTAGTAGACAACACAAGGGGGATTTTACCCAGGTTCAGGCTGCAAAGATGCGTAAAACCCTATGATCCTACTTTGGTGGATGTATTTAGTGTTCTTGAGCTCTTGAACTAGCTCTAGGTGTTGCGAGGTTCGAAAGAGCCGAATCCTTCTCCCGTGCGCTATGGGCCTCCTTTTATAGGCAAAAGGGGTTGCCACAGTGGCACACAGGAGGTGGAAAGTACTAGAGCATTGCGAAATTATCGCTGGTATTACAGGACAAAGCGCATTTAATGCGAGGCTTAGGTGTCCCTTCACTTTATCGGTAACGGGGGTGAGGCCCGTCCCGTCCGTCGCTGCTCCTCCTTGCTTCGACACGCGCCCTGGCCAGCGATGCATGCGGTGCCATGTAGGCAGGCAGGCAGCTGAGGGGGCGCGGTGGTGGATCCTCCACGAAGGGCTATATGTTGCCACGCAGGTGCATGCCCAGCTGGTTGGGTCGGCAGTTGCATGCGAACGGCAGCGAAGACTTGGCTGGCGCGGGCCTGGGAGTGGCCCTGCCGGTGCGCTTGGCGTGGGTCTTGCCGGGTGACCCGGCAAGGGTCTTGCCGGGTGGCCCGGTAAGGGTCTTGCTGTGGCACTCTGGCTTCCCCGTCAAGGATCTTGCCGGGGGTCTTGTGGGTTTCTTCAGTGAGGATAGTTGCCTTCCTATCCTCATTTGATCTTGAGCATTCTATGTCTTCACAAAGATCTGCATGCCACCACGGAGGTGCCTCCCGAGCCCTGTCCTGACGCATTTGTCTAGCGCTAGTGGGCTCAAAGGTGGCTCGCTCGGCTGGTGGGGGTGAGTTCCCCCGGCAAGGGTTTTGTCGGGGCCGCTGAGGCTGCCCCGGCAAGGATCCTTGCTGGGGAAACCTGCTCCGTCCATCTGATATTCGTGGTTTTGGTCCTTGTCGTTGCTCTGTTTGCCTTGTGGCTTTGGCTTCTCTTCGGCTTCGCTTTCATGCCCCGTTATGCGTGGCTGTGGAGGGAGGCTCTGACTGCCCGTGCACAAGTAAAGGGGTCAAATGGAGAGCCCCTTCTTTTGTACACCGACAGGAGCCCTCGGGCCTGGGCCATACATAAGCGCAGCATGTTGTTGGGCCAGGCCCAGAATGGTGCGCGGGCAGTTGGGGCGGATTTTTACCGCGGCCACTGTTCCGTCCGTTGCGCTTCCCCACAACCCGCGTTGAACGTGCGACATCGGGGTAGTGCGCACGCATGATGGAAGCATGCTGGCGTCACCTTGTGGTGGACAGTAAAGACGCGGCTTGCGTGTCTCTTCGAGACCGCAGGGCCGCCTCCCATTTACTGCCCTCGCTTGGGAACCGTTGTTCCACGCGTCCCATTGCGCCCGCCCCTTGCACCTTGTTCGCTGCATGCATAACACAGAGTGAATGGCAGGCGTGTGGGACGTGGGAAGTGGTGCACGTGTGGGTCGATTTCCACGCGCCTTCAATAGAGCGGGGAGGGTGGTCGACGGACCCGCTTGCTGTCACTTCAACGAGCCAGATTGGCTAAGAGTGGACGGCCGAGCCTCGCCCCCGCCCCTTTATAAAGAGGGGAGCGGGAGGAACGGTGCCTCTCAACTCTTCGCCATCTGCCTCTCCCCATTCCTGCTTTGTTTCTTCTTCTGCCATGGCGAGGGGGCGTAGCGACGCATCATCGGTGGCGGCGAGGGTCTCGGCTAGACAGCGCATCGCTCCTCCCCAAGAGCTCGTAGTGGCGGAGCCGGCCACTAGAGGAAGGGGGAGGGGGCGAGGTCGAGGCCGTCGTGGTGCTCGAGGGAGAGGAGGACGGGGCGGCAAATCAGCCTCGCCTCCGCCGGCAGCCCCTCATCCGAGTTCTTTGTCAGGCTGCGCCAGCCCCCGCGCCGTCGCCTTCGCCTCCCGACTCCATTCACGTGGGAGATGGAGCTGGATCCGCCGCAGACGTTGCAGCTGCATATGAGGGGTTGCGGGAACAGCGGCACATGGGCCGACGTTGAGTTCCCCGCCCCTCACATCATGTATCTTCACCGAGGGTGGAAGACCTTCGCTCACCTCCACAGCTTGACAGATGGGCTCACTCTCCATTTCAAACTAATGGAGGGTGTCCTCCTATCCGTCAAGATCTTCGGGCACTTCGGGACTCGCGTGAGGTGCTGCGTGGAGAGCTCCTCCGACGATGAAGATGCCTCCTCAAGCGAGAGTGGCGAGGAAGACAACGGCAGCGACGACAAGGGTAGCGGGCGGCAGGATGACGGGTCCGAGTAGGTGTCGGGCGCCGCTCCGAGCGGCACCGGTGACCCCATCATCCATGTCGCCGGCTCCTTGAACTTATCAGGGTCGTCTCCTTGGGCGGCTGGCGTTGGGAGGCTACAGAAGAGGAAGAGGGCGGGCGGCAAGGCCGTCAAGTCGGAGTACGCGGGCACCGACGCCTTCGTCGCGTATTGACATCCTACCGCCTCGTCTTCGAGCTCTGCCTCTGGCGCCGCCATCACCATCCATCCCTTGGACAGGCACCGAGATGTTCTCTTGGTGTCTTCCGCCACTCGTAGCTCGCCTGGGCGCCCCTTTTGCCCTTCTGGTTTCTTGTTCTATTTCCTGAGGAGAGGGGCAAGAAAGGGATTACAGGCACCTTATCTCTTTTCAGTCTTGTAAGCCTTTGGGCCTTTGTTAACTTTACAACTTGTGTCGGCGTTCTAGGAACGGGGGTACCCAGACTTGCCTGCCTGCGGCCTGCGGCGTGGCTCAAGGAGTGGCCCAGTACGGCCCATCTTCGCCAACACATGCTCAAGACCCTCGAGAGGGGCCCAGCCTCGCGGGGTGGATGACAGGAGGCTTCCTCAGGCACGGCCTCGTCAGGCTGGCTCGCGAGGAGGCCGAGAGATCAAGGCAGGGTACCTCACGAGGTGCCCGTGACGCAAGCCATGACGACCAAGGCGCAGGCGGGCGCCAGGCGGGCGCCGGCCCGTGCAGAGTCCTTGTTTCCCCTTTGGTGCAAAGGGGGCAAGTGCAGGCAAGGGTATCAAGCAAAGGCAACCATTTCAGTGCAACAAGACTAAGACCAGCAGGATGACAGAACGGAGGTCATCGTGGAGCCCAAGCCAGCGTCATCGTCAGGGTCTTTTGGCAGGCGAGGACCAAATTTAGTCAGGATAAGTGTAGTAGATGTTCCCCTTCAAAATGGCCAATTGTTGGCGCCCTTCCCACTCAATATTTGGGAAGAGGCCCGGGGACTTCGCTCAAGAGGGACGGTGCAGGGTAAGGAGAGCTGATCGGATCCGCACCCAAGATAGAGAGAGAGAGAGAGAGGCGACTGAACTCCCCCAGGAGTTCATCGTCTCAACCAAGAACAGACCCTCGCGAGGCTGTTCTTCCCTTGTACTATTCCTCATCAGCCCCAGAGGCAATCCACACACCTCAAACTGGAGTAGGGTATTACACCACAATGGTGGCATGAACCAGTATAAATCTTGTGTCCCTAGTGTTGTTCTTCGTGTAGTCTAGATCCTAGCGAGGCGGTTAAACACGGGTAGGCTGATGGTGTGATCTCCGTGCGCACCCCAGTGTTCGAACCTCAAGGGTTTGCCGGAACCCGAAATCCGACATTTGGCGCGCCAGGTAGGGGTGTGCCGGAATCTGCCTTCCGTCGCCTCGTGTTTTCCCCGCCCATCCCATCCATGTCAGACGCACGTCGCGCCCGCGCTGAGCGCCGGGCCGCTCTCGCAACTCGCATCGCCCAGATGGCCCCCGTCGGCGGGCGCCCCCGTCGTTCCCCGTCGCCTGCCGTCAACGCCGCCACCGGCCCGACGGGGAACAAACAGCAGGCGTCGTCCCTGCATCCATCTGTGCGGCGAGAAGGCCGCACCGCCACTCGGTCGCTGACTCCAGCCGGCTCCTCGTCCCGCGCCCATCGCGCTCCTGCGGACGTGCACGCCGTGCTGCTCCTGGCGCGGGAGCTCCTGCACTACCGTCCCGTCGACGACCTCTACGACGAGTGGCTTTCCCGCATCACTGAGCTTGTCAGCACCGCTGGGGGCTCCCCTGCACCGTCCCTCTCGTTGCACCATGCACTGCCCTGGGCGAGCAACGAAGCTCCGGGGGCGCCTCAGCCGCCTCCACCTCAAGAAGGCGCCTTGGCTCCAAGGCGCATGGCCCCTGGGCAGAACCCACTCCGTCCGGCGCCAGCACAGCAAGAGAAGAGTTGCCAAGAGATCCCTCGTCCTCAAGAAGCCGCCTGTGTGCTCCCCGCACCGGCTTGGCACGACCACGCACCTGCTCCGACGCATCAAGACCCCGCGCTGCACCTCGCCGCAGCGCACAGAGACCCGCAAGATCAAGCTGTCCGTCACCAAAGGGCTCCTGCGGACACTGCAGGCTATTGTGGATTCTCCGCCGAGCTGTGCAGCGTGGCCTGGCCGGGCAAGTTCAAGCCAGACCTGCCCCCGCGCTACGACGGCACGGCTGACCCTGCTGAGTTCCTCCAGCTCTACGAGCTGGGCATCGAAGCCACCAACGGAGACGAGAAGTTCATGGCGAACTGGTTCCCCATGGCGCTCAAGGACGGTGCCCGCAACTGGCTCCTGAACCTGGCTCCTGGCACGATATCCTCCTGGGACGAGATGCGCACCCGATTCATCGCCAACTTCCAAGGCACCCGCGACTGGCCCCGGCCATGAGCGACTTGCGCCGCATCAAGCATCAGCCGGGGGAGACCCTGCATAAGTTCATCCAGCGCTTCAACAATGCTCGCCTTACGATCCCCAAGGTGTCTGAGGAGGCCATCATCTCAGCCTTCTCCGATGGCGTGTGTGACGTCAAGATGAAGGAGGAGCTCGCGATCCATGAAGACTTGTGCACCTCCCTGGAGCTGTTCAATCTGGCGACAAGTGCGCAAGGGCTGAGGAAGGGCGCCTATCCCTCCTCGACCTGCCAGCTGCTGACCCAGAAAAGAAGAAGCCCAAGACCAAGTAGGTGAAGTGCAAGGGGGCTGCCGTGCTTGCAGCAGAGCCAGACACCAAGCGAGGCAGGGATCAGCCAGAGTCATCCAAGGGCAGCCGATACTGTGTGTACCACGACCTCCACACCCACAACACCAACGAATGCCAAGAGCTCAGAGCCGTGCGAGACGTGCGTGCTGGCCGACGCCCTGAGCGCAGCGACAGGGGCTATGGCCGAGGAGGAGGAAGAGGTGGAGGACGATGGGAAGACCGTGGCCCTCGCCAAGGGTGGCGCGACCGACCTCGCGAGGACCGCTGGCAGGACCAGCCTCGTGAGGGAGGTTGGAGGGACCCGCCTTATGAGGGGGGTTGGAGAGATCAGCCTCGCGAGGATCGCCCACAAGGCAATGCGGGCCTCCCTCCTCTGCCACAACAGCCAAGGAGGAATGAAGACCATCACCAGGATGAGGGGGCTAGAGGCTTCCAGGAGCCGCGCGCAATCGCTTGCATTTTGGGCGGCGCACAAGCCCCGGCCTCTCAGCGCATCTTCAAGCAATTTGCCCGCGAAGTGAATGCAGTCCTTCCCAAGCTTGAGGCCACACACCCTCTCAGGTGGTCATCGTGCGCTATCACGTTCAGCTCAGCGGATCAGCTCAAATGCACGGCCACAGCAGGAGTCCTCCCGATGCTTTGCTCCCCGATCATCAGCAATGTACAAGTCACCAGGACCCTCATCGATGGCGGAGCAGGGCTCAATGTCCTATCCGTCGAGACGTTCAACAGTCTCCAAGTGCCATACAATCAGCTGCAGCCAACCAAGCCCTTCTCAGGAGTCACCGATGGTTCCACGGTTCCGATCGGGCAGGTCCGCCTTCCTGTTACCTTCGGGAAGAGCGACAACTACTGCATAGAGCTCATTAACTTCGATGTCGCTCACATCCGCCTGCCGTACAACGCCATCCTCGGGTACCCAGCCCTGACCAAGTTCATGGCCGTGACCTATCACGGCTACAATGTCCTCAAGATGCCAGGAAGCGGCGGAGTCATCACTGTGCCTTGTGAAGAGAGAGACACTGTGTGTTCCCTGGAACGTGCCTTCCAAGCCGCATCAATTGAAGACCCAGATCACCGGAACGGGAGGCCTCCTGAGGCTGCTCCTAAGAAGAAGAAGACATCGCCTGGCCCGACCCCTCGGGAGGCAGGCCCCTCAGGGCCCGCGCCCGTTCAGGGGGCACCTCCTTCTGTCGCATAGGAAGGCGCGCCCGGCGCCCTCCTCGAGCAAGGCTCAAGGGCTCCCTTCTGGAGGGCCATCGACTTTGCTAAGATTACGAGGGAGGTGCTCGGGCACCACCTGGAGGTGTGCTTCAACGCACGCTTCCCTCAGAAGGAAGCAAGGCAAGGAGGACCAAACCCTTAGGAGTTCATCAACGAGATCATTCAGGAGCTGCGGGAGTCAAGAGTTATGAGTGGCAGCCGCCGCTTGCCCGCCGTAGCTCCCCATCCAGGCGAGGATGGTGGGCCGCACGTCTGCATCGACATACCAGGACTCAACCGGGCCGCCTCTCAGGAGCGCCTCTGGCCCTCACGCGTGGGGCGCTGCGAAGGCCCACCTCACAGCTATGTTCGCATGCCTCACGGCCTGCCGAACGTGGCTGCTGTGCGTCAGGGCCTCATGAGGAGCATCTTGGAGGCTCAGGCGGTCAGGCATTCCGCAGTCCTGGCGGAGATGGAGATGGTCCGCGAGGAGCCGCCAGCACCTCCGGAGCCTCCCGAGGCCCCTGGGCCTGTGGGCTCGTGAAGATCGTCTCCCGCAGCGCACGCCGTCCTCCACTTCAGCATCCCTCCATCTTCAACATCATCATGTGACATCCTTCGAGTTTCATTTTCAGCTGGGAGCACCCCCCCAGCGTTGCATCATTCCCAGGCCGCGTGGGTCCGTCCCTATGGTGTGTATCCCCTTTAGTTCATGTTTTCAGCTTACTTTATTGGGGGCGCCCCTTGGGCTGCATCATCCCCAAGGACGCTTGGGCCCAACCCAGCGGTGATCGTTTCTTTCTCCGTCTACCTAAATGAATTTGCTCATTCATGACTAACGTGCTCGACCTAATCGCCCGCTCGATTGACACCAACTGATGGAGCTGCTCCCTCACGGCACGACGCTTGCGCGTGGGTCCATCCCTGCAACGTCGATAAAACTAGACGGCTGAGCTCTGGCCGCGGCAATCCCGCAGGGCGCCACCTCACCAAGCCATCAGTGTCGCGTCACCTTCCTAGAGCAACCAACAGCTGGCCGGCAGTTGTGACGACAAACCCTCGTTTTTCTTGTGATGAATTCGCAGGATTGTTCTATGGAGCAGCGTCCGGCGAGGCCTCCGCGGCGTCTGCATCGCTCTTGTCCACGCGAACCGCTTGCACATTAATGGGGGGTACCTGAGCATCGCGACTCATGGGCTCTTACCGGCTCTCCAGCCCTCACCCTCTGGCCTTGTCCACGGCATCATGACCTGGCATACCAGCGACGGCTGAGCCCGATTGAGGGCCGGGACATGAGGGCATAGAGCATGAAGGGAATCAAAGACGAGAGGGAAGAGGCACGTGGGGGACCCCGCCAGGCAACTCCTCGGCAGCCAACGCGCGGGCCTGGCGCCGCGGCAAGGAGTGGTTCCTGACCCCCGAGATAAGTCATCCTCCGGAATCACTAGCTGTCACAGCACTGACCTTGAACCTAATGCAGTCTCGTGTTAGCGATATTGCACTCCTTTCTCACTAAGTGATTGCTGCTTCAGCGCTAAAGGGGACCCCGTGAGCATCGCGACTCAGGGGCTCTTACTGGACCCCGGGCCGCTCACCTCCTGGCCTTGACCACGGCATCGCGACCTGGCATACCAGCGACGGCTGAAGCCTGCCTTGGGACCGGGACCTGTCAGTGCAGAGCATGAAGTCCTCGCGAGGTTCGAAAGGAGGAACTAAGCTAAGATGGGACAAGCACCCCTCACCACTTCATGATAAGGATCATATTAACAAACGGAACTACAAGCACCTTACAAACCCCCGCGGGGTGTGTTCTTTGATTCCTTGCAGGGAACAAAAGGAGTAGATCCTAAGGAGTGCTAACTACGCGCGCCACCACGAGAGACGCCATCATCAACAGTGGGCCGTCAGCCACCTGCGCCAACCCCATACAGATCAGTGGCGACGGCGGCCCAACGAACCCGCCCTGCTCCAGGAGCGACGCAAGATCGGGGGCTCGTAGCTATCGTCGCTCGTCTCTGGGGTCACGAGGAGCTCGGCGGAATCGCTGGATCCTCCAACACCTCCGCTGCCTGAGGAGCTGCTGGAGAAGCAGTTGGCGAGCCTAGTCCTCGCTGCGGCAAGATCCCGACCACCTTCCTCGGGGCAGCAATCCAGCCGGCGCCCCTCCGCGTCGAAGACCTTGAAGAACATCAGGGAGGCGCCATCGTACTCGAGGTGGATTGCGAGGGAGCCACCCGTCCTGCCGACCCAGGCGATCTCGCCCCAGCCATGAGTTAGGTAGACCCTGCCCGGAGAGACGACCTCAACCTCCGCTTCGGTCGCGAGGGCACTACAGCCAGCATGCTGCAGCCAAAGCTCGATAAGCCCCCTTGGTGGAATCTCGAAGGCGAAGGAAGGGGGAGGCGAATCCAAGACCGAGGTGGCATGGAGGCGTGAAGCACGAGCTCGTGAGTAGAGCCCATGGCGTGAACCCCAGGAGGAACGACGCGCACCGCCGTGATCCGCCGGCGGCGACGACGCCTTTGGCGATGCTGCTCGGCGCCAGCATCTTCAGGGCCCTCGATCCGGGCGTACAAGGGTAGTGGTAATCCCGGCGGCGGCCGCTCGAACCATGGCCTCGACACCTCCTGCCAAGCACCTCCTTCCCCGTGGCAAGGGACGAGCCGTTTCTTCAGAGGAAGCGGGACAGGACTCTCTCGGGCGGCCTTCCCTTTCTCTTCGGCAGAAAACCGACGGATCGGTGCCATTGGCAAAGGAAGGAGCAAGGACGAAGAGGAAGACAAAGAGTAGCGGTAAGAGATGGATTGGAGGGGCTCGCGCCGTTCCGTACATATAGCCGAGGGAGGCCAACCGTCGACCTCCATGATCACAGGTAATCATGACCCGTTTTTGCATGCTAGGACTCATCAAATCATGCAGCTACCGAGGCGTCGTGGGGGAGCCAGGACGCCCACGGCCAATCAACCGCCACGCGGTGCCCAAGGCCGCAGGCTATTGGGGACCGCGGTGCTTCGCACTTGCCTCTTCGCTTCTATGCTAAGCCAAGTCCAGGCGCGCCTTGGGCCCGGGGGCTACTGTCGGCATTCTGGGAATGGGGGTACCCAGACTTGCCTGCCTGCGGCCTGCGACGTGGCTTAAGGAGTGGCCCAGTACGGACCATCTTCATCAACACATGCTCAAGACCCTTGCGAGGGGCCAAGCCTCGCGGGGCGGACGACAGGAGGCTTCCTCAGGCACGGCCTCGTCAGGCTGGCTCACGAGGAGGCAGAGAGATCAAGGCAGGGTACCTCATGAGGTGCCCGTGATGCAAGCCATGACGACGAAGGCGCAGGCGGGCGCCAGGCGGGCGCCGGCCCGTGCAGAGTCCTTGTTTCGCCTTTGGTGCAAAGGGGGCAAGCACAGGCAAGGGTATCAAGCAAAGTCAACCATTTCAGTGCAACAAGACCAAGACTAGCAGGACGGCAGAACGGAGGTCATCGTGGAGCCCAAGCCAGCGTCATCATCAGGGTCTTTTGGCAGGCGAGGATCAACTTTAGTCAGGATAAGTGTACTAGATGTTCCCCTTCAAAATGGCCAATTGTTGGCGCCCTTCCCGCTCAATATTTGGGAAGAGGCCCGGGGCCTTCGCCTATAAATAGGACTAGCCACCCACAGGGTAAGGAGAGCTGATCGGATCCGCACCCAAGACAGAGAGAGAGAGGCGACTAAACTCCCCTAGTAGTTCATCGTCTCAACAAGGAACATACCCTGGCGAGGCTGTTCTTCCCTTGTACTTTTCCTCATCATCCCTAGAGGCAATCCACACACCTCAAACTGGAGTAGGGTATTACACCACAATGGTGGCCTGAACCAGTATAAATCTTGTGTCCCTAGTGTTGTTCTTTGTGTAGTCTAGATCCTAGTGAGGCGGTGAAACACGGGTAGGCTGAGGGTGTGATCTCCGCGTGCACCCCAGTGTTCGAACCTCAAGGGTCTGCCGGAACCCGAAATCCGACATTTGGCGCGCCAGGTAGGGGTGTGCCGGAATCTGCCTTCCGTCGCCTCGTGTGTTCCCCGCCCATCCCATCCATGTCAGACGCACGTCGTGCCCGCGCCGAGCGCCGGGCCGCTCTCGCAACTCGCATCGCCCAGATGGCCCCCGTCGGCGGGCTCCCCCGTCGTTCCCCGTCGTCTGCCGTCAACGCCGCCACCGGCCCGGCGGGGAAAAAACAGCAGGCGTCGTCCCTGCATCCATCTGTGCAGCGGGGAACAAACTGGGAATCCCCTTGTTCATGTTTTCCATTTTGTATGAAATGTACCTGTACGGAATGTTTTTTAATTAAAAAGGGATGTTTGCCGGGATTTTTGTTCGCTGGTGAAACCCACGACAAGGAGTGAATCCTTGTTATTTTTTTAAGATAAACATTTTTCGCCCGGCAACAAGCCTTGCCGTCTCCCCACTTCGCTCGACCTTTCTCACACTCTTGATGGAGGCAGGGATGACGTGGGCTTAGGCTCCTCGTTCCTATTCCTTGCTGCCGCGGCTACGACCAGATTTGGACCCAGGGGACAATCCTTCGGTGCCGAAAAGGGGGAGCACGGTAGCTTAGAGATAGAACGGGGTTTCACGTATATCAGTCCATAATGAAACACACGATAGAGGATAGAGAACTTATCTGGATCTGCAGCCCCCGGCAACCTTGGCTTCCCGCGGATGGATCTTTGTTCTTGCAGCCCCCGGCAACTCTGGCTTGCCGGGGTCCGAACGTCGGTCCGTTCCCTTTCTTCCAAAATAGCTCGGCAAGAATACTTATGTGTCCTGCGAAGCAAAGAAACAGAGAAGAACAGAGAGACGCACACTCGACCTCTAAGCTAGGGGTTAGCCGCCGCTAAGCACTATCAACCCTAACCAAGGAAGAGACTCAACCTAGCATGCATGCTATAACATAGGGCGCCAGCGCTTCGTTTATTTATGCTCAGAGTCTGCGCCTGGCTTTGTACAAAGGGTTACATGCCTTGCCGGCAAGGCTTGTACAAAAGGGTGGCTTGCCGGGAGGCCCGGCAGCCGCACCTTATGGGTAAAACTTGCGGAGATGCTCGATGCTCCAGGAGTTGCTCACTTGAACGGCATCTTCGGTCTCTAGCCGGACTATGCGGGCCCTGGTGACTCGCGTTACCCGATAAGGGCCTTCCCACTTTGGCGTCAACTTGTTGGAATTCTAGGCCGACTGAATGTGCCAAAGAACAAGGTCACCTTCCTCAAAGCTCCGAGCATGAACCTTGCGGCTATGGTAGCGGCGCAAAGCTTGCTGGTAGCGTGCTGCTCTCATAGCCGCCCGGAGACGATCTTCCTAAAGGAGCATTGCGTCATCTTGCCGCAATCGCTCTTGCTCAAGCTCATCATAAGCGAGCACTCGGTGACCCGTATATGAGTTCTGTGGGGAGAACTGCTTCTACCCCGTAAACCAGGGCAAAGGGTGTCTGGCCGGTGGCTCCATTTGGTGTCGTTCTGATCGACCAAAGAACCGCCGACAACTCATCAATCCAGCACCTTCCACTCTTGTGCAGTCTATCAAAAGTATTAGTTCTTAAGCCTCACAGGACTTCTACATTTGCTCTCTCCGCTTGGCGGTCGCTCCGTGGATGTGCCACGGAAGCATTTGCTGCCGAGATCCTTAATGTATTGCATGAAGGCATGGCTCGTGAACTGTGTGCCGTTGTCGGTGATGATCCTGTTGGGCACCCCAAAGGGCACACTAGTCCCTTGAAGAACTCGATGGCTGACTGCATTGTCACCTTCCTCACTACTTCCACTTCTGGCCACTTTGTGAACTTGTCGATTGCGACGTACAAGTACTCAAAGCCCCCGACAGCATGGGGGAAACGGCCCAATATGTCGAGCCCCCAGACTGAGAAGGGCCAGGAGAGAGGGATAGTTTGAAGGGCCTGAGCTGGTTGATTGAGCTTCTTCGAATGGAACTGGCACGCTTCACACTTGGTTACTAGTGCCGTCGCATCCTGGAGGGCGGTGGGCCAGAAGAAACCTTGGCGAAAAGCCTTGCCGGCAAGGGCCCTGGACCCTATGTGGGAGCCACATATGCCTTCATCTATCTCTGCCAACAGCTTTAGTCCTTCCTCCCGGGAGATGCACATCAGTTTCACCCCATTCGATCTTCTTCTGTACAATACGTTATCAACAAATTGGTACAGAGCAGACCAGATGGCTACTCTTTCTGCCTCTTCCTGCTCCTCAGGAAGCTCTCCTTTTTGAAGGAATCAGACGGTGTGCTGCGCCCATGCCGGAGCCTGTGGCTCGACGACAAGGACCAAAGGCATCTCTTCTCCCATGGGAGCATCCGCCTCCACGGACATGACCTAAGGTCCTTCCAGAGTCGGTTGCCCTGCGGCAGGGTCGGCATCCACGTCAACATCTTCGCCGGCGGCTCCGGGGAGCTCGGTGGGGAAGTACTTGCCGGGACCTAGCTTCCTCCGCTTGTTCTGCCCGGTCGACGGCTCAACGGATGGTTGGGTTAACTGAAGCACAAAAGTACCTGGTTCCACAGGTAGCTTGAGGGCAGCGCACTTTGACAGGTAGTCGGCAACGTCATTCTCCGCCCGAGGGACATGCTCCGCTTGTATACCGTCAAAGCGCTCCTCCAGTTTCCTCACCTCATCTACGTAAGCTTCCATCAACGGGCTTTGATAATCTTTGTTGATCTGCCTGACGACGAGCTATGAGTCGCCCCTGACGATGAGCTTCTTAACTCCAAGGTCTACCGCGATCCTGAGACTGGAAATCAAACCCTCGTACTCGGCGGTGTTGTTGGTTGACATCTCCCAGGGGAAGTGCATCTGGATGACATACTTGAGGTGCTCTCCGGTGGGTGCGAAAAGCAGCACACCAACACCGGCGCCTTGCAGCGAGAAGGCACCATCAAAGTACATGATCTAATTGCGGCTCGTTTCCTTGCCGGGGAGAGTGGTCTCCAGTACCTCTTCGTCGGGCGTCGAGGTCCATTCCACAACAAACTATGCCAAGACTCTGCTCTGAATCGTCGAGGTACTTTCAAACTTCAAACCGAAACTTGATAGCTCCAGGGCCCATTACACGATCCTCCCCGTTGCATCTGGGTTGTGCAGTATCCGTTGCAATGGGAGGCGGGCGACCACCATGATCTCGTGCGCTTGGAAGTAATGGCGCAACTTCCTTGAGGCCATAAGGAGGCCGAAGAGCAGCTTTTGCACACCTGAGTACCCCGACCTAGCCCCCTGCAAGAGGGAGCCGACGAAGTACACTGGGTGCTACACAATTTTCTTCTTCTGCGCCTCTTCACCCGGTCGCGTGGGTCCTGTCGCGCTGGCGTCAGCCCCTGCTGGGGACCCAATCTTGCTGGGATCGAGCCCCGTCGGAGAGGATTTCGGCTTGCCATCCATTGGCTCTACCGCTGCCGCTGCCTTCTCGTCGATCCCTCTCTGCGCCACTAGTGCGACGCTAACCACCTGATTTGTTGCCGCTAAATAAAGCAACAACGGTTCTTGTTGTTTGGGCGCGACCAACACCGGGGTAGAGGAGAGGTATCTCTTCAAATCCTGCAGCGCTGCCTCGTCCTATGGGGTCCACTCCACTGGCCCAGCCTTCTTCAAGATCTTGAAAAAAAGGAAGGGCACGCTCCACGGAATTGGAGATGAACCGGCTCATGGCGGCAATGCAACCAGTGAGCCGACGCACGTCCTTGATCCGTTTGGGTTCCTCAATCTGCTCGACGGCCTGGAACTTATCTGGGTTTGCTTCAATCCCGCGCTAGGACACAAAGAAACCGAGAAGCTTGCAGGATGGGATGCTGAAGACATACTTCTCAGTGTTCAATTTGTGGTTGATCTTGTATAGGTTCCCGAACGTTTCCTCCAGATCTTGCACAAGGGTTGCTTTGTCCTTGGTTTTGACCACTATATCATCCGTATAAGCTTCCATATTTCTATGTAGTTGGGGCTCAAAACCAATTTGGACTGCTTTTGCAAAGGCTGAGCCTGCACTCTTCAACCCGAAAGGCATCCGTAAAAAGAAATACGTACCACATGGAGTGATGAATGCTGTCTTTTCCTTGTCTTGTTTTGTCATGAAGATCTGGTGGTATCCCGAGTAGGCGTCAAGGAATGATAACAGGTCACACCCAGCCGTGGAGTCAACAATCTGGTCAATGCGCGGTAACAGGAAAGGATCCTTTGGACAGGCCTTATTGATGTCTGTGTAGTCAATACACAGCCTCCACTTCCCATTTGCCTTGCGCACCACTACCAGATTGGCCAACCACATTGGATGGAGTATTCCTCTCACCAAGCCTGCCGCCTCTAGCTTTCTAATTTCCTCCGTGATGAACTCCTGCCTCTCTAGAGCTTGCTTCCTGACCTTCTGCTTGACGGGCCACGCATGGGGACAGACAGCAAGGTGGTGCTCAATCACTTCCCTGGGAACGCCGGGGATGTCAGAGGCTTGCCATGCAAACACATCGATATTCGCCGCAGGAACGTGACGAGCTCACTTTCCTATTTGCCGTCAAGGGTGGACCTTATGGTGAATGCTCTCCCCGTGCCGTTCTCCTTGACGGGCACCTTCTTGGTCTCTGGTGGTGTAGCTCTGGACTTCTTGCTCTTGTTGGCGAAGCTCTCTGGCACGTTCTCAACGGAAGCACAACACCCCGAAGAGGTGCGCTTGCCGGAGTGGGTGGGAGGTGTCTCGCCGGTCTTCGTCTTCCCCGGGGCTCCGTCGGCAGGAGTAGGTGCCTTAGCGGCAGCTACTTCAACCGCTTCCCGATAGAGTTGGATGGCGCAGATCAGTGCATCTTTCTTGTCAGAGGGGACGGTGATGATGTTCATCGGCCCGTGCATCTTCAGCATGTTGTAGGCGTAGTGTGAAGCCGCCATGAACTTGGCTATAGCCAGGCGGCTGAAGATCCCGTTGTAAGGCAAGGGGATCTCAGCTACATTGAAAACAATCCTCTCCGTCCTGTGGTTTAGCTCGCCTCCGAATGTCACAGGCAGCATGATCTTTCCCTTTGTCTGGCTCCTCCCTGGGTTAACCCCTTGGAACGTGCCCGTCTCCTCGAGGTCTCCATCAGGGATCTGCAGCCTTCTGACCACGACTAGCAAGCTCAAGTTCAGGCCGGCCCCGCCGTCAACCAACATCTTTGTCACCTTGAGGTTGCGGATTGTTGGTGAAACCAACAACGGCAAGCACCCGACCACAGTGGTGCGGTCAGGGTGGTCCTCGGTGTCGAAGATGATGGGCGTGCTGGACCATTTTAGCTTCTTCCGTGCGTCGAACGATGGCTCCACCGCCGTGATCTCACGCGCCCACTACTCGAGTTGGCGGTGGGATGTATGCAGCAAGGCTCCACCATCGACGCACGAGGCCTCTGTGGCTTTCTAAAACTCGTGGTCGCCGAACTTGTCGTCCTTGTCATGATCATCGTCTTCCTGCTTCTTGTTGCAGCCACGGTCGAGCCTCTCTTGCTGATTATTCTTGCCGTGGCAGCCTCCTTGGCCGCCACGTTTCTTGCTGGATCCCTCGGCTCCATCTGGGCCTTTCTCCTTGTCCCGCCGCTCATACTCGGCTTTCTGCTTCTCGGCGAGCAGCTCTACCTGCCGGCAGTTTTGGAGGTCATGGCCCTTGGTGCGGTGGATCTTGCAATACTGCTTGTCGGAGCCCCCTGGCTTATCGGCAGCCGCCAAGGCCTGGCAAGCGGCACACCCGGCAACCTCCTTGCCGGGGTCACTTGTCTTGGGTTTCTTGGGTGGCACCGGTATCATCAGATCCCTCGACGGCAAGCACGGTCTTGCTCCTGCGCTTCCTGTTACGGTGTCAACCCTTCTTCAGAGGGGTGGCGGTGTCATCTGTGGAGTCAGTTTCCGCGTCGGCATCTTCGTTGGGGTACTTCCTTCCCTCCTTAGCTCGAGCGCATCGATCGGCCAGAACATAGAGCTCGGCCACATCCTTAACCTTGCTCATTGCCAGCTCTTCACGCATCTTGCGATTGTGCACGCTCTGATGGAACACACTCATCATGGAGGCAGGATGAATGTCGGGGATGTTGTACTTCACTCGGTTGAACCTTTGGATGTACTTGCGTAGGTTTTCTCCTTCCCTCTGGGGGATGATGTGTAAATCACTCGCCTGGCCATGAGCTTGGTGACCTCCGGTAAAGGCGCCAACAAACTCAGGGCACATATCCGCCCAAGAAGAGATGGAATCCATAGGAAAGTGCATCAACCATGACATAATATTAGGCTTGAGTGCCAACGGGAAGTAGTTAGCAAGCACCTTATCGTCGTGGGCCCCAGCAGCTTGCATCGCGATGGTGTAGATGCTGAGGAACTCTGACGGGTGAGTCTTGCCATTGTACTTCACGCCAACATCGGGCTTGAATGTACGGTGGGAGGGCCACTGGAACTGCCGCAGCTCACGGGTGAAAGCCGGACAACCCACCTCGTCGGGTAGGCCATCGTAGCCTCTCGGAGCTTGGTGGTTCATAGCTGGCCCTGCCCGCCTGTCCGACTGGTGGCGCGCGTCACATCGGCGCTCGATCGTAGTTCGAGCGTCCTCATGAGCCCACTCCCGAAGGACTTGGCACTGATCGCGGTTGGTTCGCAGGTCGGACGACGCAATGAAGATATCATCATGAGCGTCGCCACGACGGACCGACTCCCGGGGCAGTCGGGATGGAGGTGGGGAGTACACCGTGGCAGCATCACCAGCGGCATGGCCTCCGCTAGCACGCGGTAGCCGGGCGGACCGACGGCCTACGGGTCCCGCCGGCCACAAACCATCGTTGTAGGCGATGCCGACGAGGCTCCGGACGGTGGCCCTCCATTCATCAAGCTTCTCCCTGGCGGGAGGAAAATCAAGGAGCAGCTGCACGCATGCTAGGGCCTCCGCTGGCGTGGGTGGCGGCTAGAGCTGGGTGGACCACGATGCACCTCGACTTCTAACCATGTTAGAAGGAGCTGCATCACGGCCCCGCAGCCGTTCGCCACCTCCGTCAGCACCTCGGTGCGCATGCTGGCCCTCCTTATCATGTGATGGGCGCACGGGAATCTTCCCATGGCGGCGCGCAGGGTCACTAGCAAGGTGACGCTGCTCATCACGCACAACCTGGGAAGAGTGCGCCGGGGGCGCCGGTGTTGGTGTCTTGGAGGCCGCCGTGCCGCCGTTTGGCGGGATGGTGGCGCCCCTGGAGGGCCCCACGCCGCCAGTAGGGGGCCCAACTCCGTCTCTGGAGCCCGCGACTGGTTGCTCGTCGCCTGGCGCGCAAATGACGCCACTCACCAGGCCGGAACCGCCAGGGTGATGTGGATGTTCACGGGCCGCGCCACGGGTTCTCTCCGCGACTGGCCCGCTACTGGTCCGCACCAGTGCTAGCAACCTGGCCCCGGACGAACCGATCGCCGTGATCTCCTTCTTCTTGGAGCCATGGCGATGAAGAGCAGCTCGGTCAACTGCTAGACCAGATTCTCACAATTGCGCCCCCTACCTGGCGCGCCAAAGATGTCGGTGGGAAACGACACCTATGGGATCACTGGAATCCCTTCTACGGTTGCGGGGCGTGGGGATCGTGAGAAGAGCGGGACTAGTAGACAACACAAGGGGGATTTTACCCAGGTTCGGGCTGCAAAGATGCGTAAGACCCTACGATCCTGCTTTGGTGGATGTATTTAGTGTTCTTGAGCTCTCGAACTAGCTCTAGGTGCTGCGAGGTTCGAAAGAGCCTAATCCTTCTCCCGTGCACTATGGGCCTCCTTTTATAGGCGAAAGGGGTTGCCACAGTGGCACACAAGAGGTGGAAAGTGCTACAGCATTGCGAACTTATAGCTGGTATTACAGGACAAAGCGCATTTAATGCGAGGCTTAGGTGTCCCTTCACTTTATCGGGGACGGGGGCGAGGCCCGTCCCGTCTGTCGCCGCTCCTCCTTGCTTCGACACGCACCCTGGCCAGCGATGCATGCGGTGCCATGTAGGCAGGCAGGCAGCTGAGGTGGCGCGGTGGTGGAGCCTCCACGAAGGGTTGTATGTTGCCATGCAGGTGCCTGCCCAGCTGGTTGGGTCGGCAGCTGCATGTGAACGGCGGTGAAGACTTGGCTGGCGCGGGCCTAGCAGTGGCCCTACCGGTGCGCTTGGCATGGGTCTTGCTGGGTGGACCGGCAAGGGTCTTGCCGGGTGGCCCGGTAAGGGTCTTGCCGTGGTGCGTTGCTTCCCCGGCAAGGATCTTGCTGGGGGTCTTGTGGGTTTCTTCGGTGAGGATAGTTGCCTTCCTATCCTCATTTGATCTTGAGCATTCTTTGTCTTCACAAAGATCTGCATGCCACCACGGAGGTGCCTCCCGAGCCCTGTCCTGACGCGTTTGTCTAGCGCTGGTGGGCTCAAAGGTGGCTCGCTCGGCTGGTGGGGGCGATCTCCCCGGCAAGGGTATTGCCGGGGCTGCTGAGGCTGCCCCGGTAAGGATCCTTGCCGGGGAAACCTACTCCGTCCACCTGATCTTCGTGGCCTTGGTCCTTGTCGTTGCTCTATTTTCCTTGTGGCTTCGGCTTCTCTCCGGCTTCCCTTTCCTGCCCTGTTATGCGTGGCCGTGGTGGGAGGCTCTGATTGCCCATGCACAAGTAAAGGGGTCAAAAACACAGCCCCTACTTTTGTACACCAACATCAGCCGAAGAAAAAGGAAAGGCCCCCCGGGAGGGGCCCGACCCGCTCCCACCGAAGAAACGGCCGGTCCCGTGCCGCCGGGACGAGGTTGCTAGGCCAGAGATGACGAGGCCTTGGTTTGAGTGGCTACCTCCTGGGCTCCTACTACCCCTGTACGCCCGGGCCGAGGGACCTGGAGAAAGGGACGAAGAGCGACGCCGCCCATGCCATAGGCGAGGTCGACGAGCCATGGTGGCGCGCGCCGTCGCTCCTGGAGTCCACGCCGCGGACTCCTCTCGCGAGCTCGTGCTCCACGCCGCGATGCCTCCAAGCACCTGGATTCGCTTCCCTCCTTTCTTCGCCTGCGAGATGCCGCCGAGGGGGCCTCTCGAGCTTTGGCTGTAGCACGCCGACTGCAGCGCTCCGGCGACCGGAGTGGAGGTTGAAGTCGTCGCTCTGGGCAAAGTCTTCATGACCCGAGGCTGGGGCGAGGTCACCCGGGTCTGCCGAACAGGGGGTGCCCTCGTGATTCATTTTTAATATGATGGCGCCTCCTTGATGTTCTTCTAGGTCTTCGATGCAGAAGGCCGCCTGCTGGAGTGCTGCCCCAGAGGAGGAAGCCAGGACATCAATGTGGCAGGGGTTACGCCTGCCACTCGCTTCCCCAATGACTTCTCTGGCAGCAGCGGTGATGCTTGGGAGTCTAGCGACTCTCCCGAGCACTTCGTGACTCCGGAGACAAGCGACAACAACTACGTGCCCCCGAGCTCGCGTTGTGCCCGGAGCAAGGCGGCTGCATCAGGCCGCAGGCGCGGCTGATCTGGATGGGGGTGGCACCGGCCTCTCGTGGCCCAGTGTTGATGATGGCATCAGCCATGGAGGCGCGTGTAGTTAGGGCTTCTTAGGATTCGCATCTTTTGTTCCCTGCGAGGAATCGAGAAAACACCCCATGGGGGCTTGTAAAGGGTCCGCAATGTCTTTTGTTGATATTATCCTTATTATGAAGCGGTGCAAATGCTTGTCCTGTTCCGGCTTGGTTCCCCCTTTCTATCCTCGCGACGACTTGGTGCTCTACGATGACAGGTCCCGGTCCCCAGGCAGGCTTCAGCCGTCGCCGGTATGCCAGGTCTCGATGTAGTGGTCAAGGCCAGGAGGTGAGCGGCCCGAGGTCCAGTAAGAGCCCCTGAGGCACGATGCTCAGGAGGTCCCATTTAGCGCACAAGCAGCCATCGAAAGGTGAGAAAGGAAGGCAACGTCGGCCTTACAGAGCTGCATTAAGTGGAGATTTTGTGTTGCATCAGTTAGCGATTCCAGGTGCGAAACTTTTCTCGAAAACATGGAGTCGTTCCTTCATGTTTCGCCAGACTTGGACGTCGGCCGCTGGGATGCATCTGGATTATGCCCTTGCAAACTTCCCCTCTCTTCCCCACACTCTCCTTAGTGCTCTATGTCCTCAGGTCCCGGCCCTCGAGCAAGCTCAGCCGCCGCTGGTATGCCAGGTCGCGATGCCGTGGAAAAGGCCAGGGGGTGAGGGCTGGAGAGCCAGTAAGAGCTCCTAAGTCGCGATGCTCAGGAGTCCCCCTTTTAACGCGCAAGCGGATCGCTCGGGAAAGAGAGAGAGAGAGAGAGAGAGAGAGCTCGCGGTGCCTCCCGCTTTAGGCCTCAGGAAGTTCCTGTAAACCAACACAAGAAAAGCACGGGTTGCCATTAGGATTGCTGACCGGCATTGGTTGTTGCGAGAGAGTGCTGAGGGCACAGAGGGCCTGGTGTGGTGACGCTTGTGGGGCTATTGCGGGTCAGAGCTCAGCCACTCAGATTTGTCGACATTGCAGGGACGGACCCATGCACAAGTGTCGTGCCAGCGCGAGCGGCTCCAAAGGTAGGTGTCAATCGAGAAGGCGATAATGACAGGCAGGTTAAGCATGAAAGTAAAATCAACTTAGACAAATGTAGAAGGGATACATGCCACTTGGTCAGGCCCGAGCGGCTTGGGGATGAAGCAGCCTGAGGGGCGCCCCCAACAAGGTAAACTAACGACATAAGCAAAAGGGATACATGCCGCAGGGACAGACCCACGCGACCTAGGAATGATGCAGCCGTGAGGGCGCTCCCAGCTGAAATGAACTCAAAAGATGTCACCTGGTACCATTGTAGAGGGGGTGTTGGAGTAGCTGACGATGTGCAGTGAAGAAGCCAATCCTCACAAGCCACCGGAGCCCTGAGCCTCAGGAGGCTCTAGGGGTCCGGGCGGTTCCTTGAGGACCATCTCCATCTCCGCCAGGACCGTGTCATGCCTGGCCTCCTGAGCTTCCAGAATGCTCCACAGATGGCGCTGGTGGGTAGTAGCTGCGTTCGGCAGGCTGAAAGGCATCCGAACATAGTTGTGTGGCGGACCCTCATGATGTCCCACGCACGAAGGCTAGAGGCGCTCCTGAGACGCGGCTCAGTTGAGCCCTGGGTAGTCGATACAGATGCGCAGCCCGCCATCCTCGCCTAGATGGGCAGCTACGCCGGGCAAACGGTGATCGCCGCGTATCAGTCTTGATTCCTGAAGCTCCTGAGTGCTCTTGGTGATGAACTCCTGAGGGTTGGGCCTTCCTTGCCCCATGCCTTCCTGAGGGAAACGTGCTGCAAAGCACGCCTCCAAGTGGTGCCCGAGCGCCTCCCTTGTGATCTTGGCAAAGTCTGAGGCCCTCCAGAAGAGAGTCCCAGAGCCCTGCCCAAGGAGGGCGCCGGGCGCGCCTTCCTATGCGAAGGAGGGAGGCGCCCCTTGCACGGGCGTGGATCCTGCTGCGACACTTCCTGAGATGCCAACCTCCTAAGGCCTTGAGTTAGGCGATGCCTTCTTCTTCTTGGGAACTGCCTCAGGAGGGTTCTCGCCCCTGCTGTCTGGGTCCTTGATTGATGCAGCTTGGAAGGCGCGCTCAAGGGAGCACTCCGCATCCTTCTCTTCGCAGGGGACTGTGATGATTCCACCACTTCCTGGCATCTTGAGGACATTGTAACCATGGTGGGTCACCGCCATGAACTTCGCCAGGGCCGGATACCCGAGGATGGCGTTGTATGGCAAGCGAATGTGGGCGACATCAAAGTCGATGAGCTCGGTATGGTAGTTGTTGCGCTGTCCGAAAGTGACAGGGAGGTGGACCTTCCCTATCGGAGTGGTGGAGCCGTCAGTGAGTCATGAGAATGGCTTGGTAGGCTGAAGTTGATCATACGGCACTTGAAGGTTGTTGAACATCTCGACGGACAAAATGTTGAGTCCTGCGCCGCCATCGATGAGGGTCCTGGTGACTTGCACGTTGCTGATGACTGGGCAACAAAGCATTGGGAGGACGCCAGCGGTAGCCGCACACTTGAGATGATCTGCTGAGCTAAAAGTGATGGCGCACGTGGACCACCTGAGCAGGCGTGCGGCCTCGAGCTTGGGGAGGACTGCATTCACGTCGCGAGCAAACTGCTTGAAGATGCGCTGAGAGATGCGCTGAGAGGCTGGGGCCTGGGCACCTCCCAAGATGCAAGCGATAGCACACGGCTCCTGGAAGCCCCTAGCCCCCTGGTCCTAGTGGTGGTCATCATTCCTTCGTGGTGGTGGTGGCAGAGGAGGAAGGCCTGCGTTGCCCTGCGGGTGATCCTCACGAGGCTGATCCCTCCAAGCTCCCTCGCAAGGCTGGTCCTGCCAGCAATCCTCACGAGGTCGGTCACGCCACTCTTGGTGAGGGCCTCGGTCATCCCATCGACCTCCGCCTCAGCCATAGCCCCGGTCATTGCATTCGTGGCATCGACCGATGCGTCCTTCTCGAATGGCCCTGAGCTCCTGGCATTCGTTGGTGTTGTGGTTGTAGAGGTTGTGGTAGGCACAGAATCGGTTGCCCTTGGACGACTCCGGCTGATCCCTTCCATGCTTCATGTCTGGTTCTGCTGCGAGCATGGCTGCTCCTTTGCACTTCATGTCCTTGGCCTTGACCTTTTTCTCTTTTGGGTCAACAGCTGGGAGCTCGAGGAGGGAGAGGCGTCCTTCCTCAGCTCTTGCGCACTTGGTCGCCAGGTTGAACAGCTCTAGAGATGTGCACAGATCCTCGTGGATGGCGAGCTCCTCCTTCATCTTGACGTCGTGGACGCCATCGGAGAACGCTGAAATGATGGCCTCCTAAGTCACCTCGGGGATCTTGAGACGAGCGTTGTTGAAATGCTGGATGTACTTTTGCAAGGTCTCTCCAGGCTGCTGCTTGATGCGGTGCAGGTCACCCACAACCGGAGGGCGGTTGCGAGTGCCCTGGAAGTTGGCGATGAAACATCTGCACATCTCGTACCAAGAGGAGATCGAGCCGGGAGGCAGGTTCAGGAGCCAGTTGTGGGCACCATCCTTGAGCTCCATGGGAAACCAGTTCACCATGAACTTTTCGTCTCCATTGGCCGCCTCGATGCCCAGCTCATAGAGCTGCAGGAACTTCGTGGGGTCGGTAGTGCCGTCGTAGCGAGGAGGCAGATCCGGCTTGTACTTGCCTGGCGAGGCGACGCTGCATAGTTCAGTGGTGAAGGCACGAAAACATGCTGTGGTGACCAGAGCCCTTTGCAGGTGTGGGGCTTGCTCTTGGTGGTTCCCGCGCACCGCCGCCAGGGGCAGCACGGGGTCTTGGTGTGCCGGTGCAGGGATGCGGTCTTGCCGTATTGGAGCAGGGAGCACGTGAGCGCCTTCTTGAGACGTAGGGATTTCTTGGCAGCTTCTTTCTTGTCGCGCGGGCGCTGGACACGGTGGGTCTCGTCCAGGGGCCGCACGCCTTGGAGCCAGGGCGCCTTCTTTAGGAGGAGGTGGTGGAGGCGCTCCCTGAGCCGCGTCGCCCATGCATGATGGAGGGCGAGGCAGCAAGAGAGACGACACGGGAGAGACCCCTGCGGCGCTGACGAGCTTGGTGATGCGAGAGAGCCATTCTTCGTAGAGGTCGTCGACGGGGTAGTAGTGCAGGAGCTCACGTGCCAGGAGCAACACGGCTTGCGCATCTCTGGGGGTGCGACGAGCGTGAGATGACGAACCAGCTAGGGTCAATGACGGAGTGGCGGTGCGGCCTTCCTGCCGCACCGAGGGGTGCATGGAATATGCTTGCTGCTCGTTGCCCATCGGGCTGGTAGCAGCGTTGGCAGCAGGCGACAAAGAACGACGAGGAGGCCCACCGACGGGAGCCATCTGGGCGACGCGGTCGGCGAGAGCAGCCCGACACTCGGCACGAGCTCCGCAAGAGTCTTCCATGGATGCGACGAAGCGATGAGATGCAGATTAGGGGAAAGAAGATTCCGACGCACCCCTACCCGGCACGCCAAATATCGGATATCGAGTTCCGGCAAAACCCTTAAGGTTTGAACTCTAGGGTGCGCGCGAAGATCTTCTCCCTACCAAAACACGCCCTCAACCTCGCCGTGATTCTAAGCTAGCGAGATGAACAACACAAGAGACACGAGGTTTATACTGGTTCGGGCCACCGTTGTGGTGTAATACCCTAATCCAGTGTGTGGTGTGGTGGATTGCCTCTTAGGCTGATAATGAATAGTACCAAGGAAGAACAGCCTCGCGAGGTGAGGTGTTCTTATGGTGGTGTGTGGATGAACGTCACTCCTCCTTCTACAGTGGTGGCTAGCCCTATATATAGAGGCCCTGGTCCTCTTCCCAAATATTGAGCAGGAAGGGAGCCAACAATGGCCATTTCAAAAGGGGACAGCTAGTACAAGCTATTCTGACTGAAGGTGGTCTTCGCCTACCAAAGGCACTGGCGATGGCGCCGTCCTGGGCTCCACGGTGATCTTTGTCCTGCCGTCCGTCTGGTCTTGGTCTCTTTGCACAGATATGGAAACCTTCGCTTGATGCCTAGGTACTCCACGCCTACGCTTGCCACCTTTGCACCAAAGAGGAAACGAGGACACTACGCAGGCTGGCGCCCACCTAGTCTTGATCGTCATGGCTTGCGTCATGAGCATCTCGCGAGGTACCCCTCAGCTTGTTCTCTCCGCCTCCTCGCGAGCCTACCTGGTGAGGCAGCCCCTGAGGAGGCCTTGTGTCATCCGCCCCACGAGGCTTGGCCCCTCGCGAGGGTCTTGAACTTGGGTCGATGAAGACGGGCCGTACTGGGCCACTAGTGAGCCACCCTGGAGGCCGCATGCAGGCAAGTCTGTGGACCCCCGTTCCCAGAACACCGACATTCACCCTTGGGGCTGAGGGTATGTACCAGTAGCTATGTGTTTAATCTCTCTCTCATGTTCTTGATTTGGCACGATCTTGATGTACCGCGAGCTTTGCTATTAACGTTGGATCTTATGATGTTTCTCCCCCTCTACCTTCTTGTAATGGATTGACTTTTCCCTTTCACTATAAAAAAAGACACATCCATGACATTTTGGGTCGAATGAATTTTTTTTCTGTCATACTTATGACACTTCTATGACGATAATTGTGACAAAACCCGGAATCATCATAGATGTGGTGGGCTCCTACTTCTATGACAAAAAATCATGACAGAATGGGCTTTTCATCCTAGGCGGGCCGGAGATGCAGCTGCATGACATTCTTTGGGCCATACATGACAGAAAAAAACGTGGTAGAAGCGAGGGCGAGGAAAATATTGGGGAGTTCCCGGTTACGGTGGGTGGTCGGGGGCCGAGCGATGCGCGTTTCTCTCGTACACATACGCGCGTGGGTGCGAGGCATTGGGCTCTAACTGAACCCGAGCGAGGCATTCGCCTAACTGAACCCGAGCGATTGCACTGCAGGCTACGCGTTAGTGAACCCGAGCGATCGAGCGATTCCTTCGCTACTACTGCTAACTGAAGCCGATCGATGTTGCCTCTGGATGAACAGTGAGCATTGTTGGGGGGCTTGGATGAACAGTTCCCGTTGGGCTTTGGATGAACAAGACCCCGTTGTGTTGCTGCTGGATGAACAGGACCCCAATTGATCGAGCCGGTTGGGCGTGGATGAACAGGACCCCGTGGAGGGATGGTTTGACAGTATCCGGTGGAGGGCTGGTTGAACAGTAGTCGGTGGAGAGCTGGATGAACAGTAGCCCGTGGAGGGGTGGTTGAATTGGACCCTATGGAGAAGGCTGGTTGAACAATAGCCGGTGGAGGAGCGCTCGGTGGAGGCTGGATGACCAAGAGCCCGTGGATGAACAGTCGTAGGTGGAGGCTGGAGGAGGTCGACGGTGGATGAACAGTAGCCTGTGGACGCTGGAGGAGGTCGATGGTGGAGATGAACAGTATCCCGTGTAGTCCCGTTTTGCGGTACGCCACACCCCTCCCGATGAACAGGACCCCCGTATTGACCGTAGCACTCCAACACATGTCTGTTTTCTCCGTTTTGCGGTACACCACACCCCACCCGATAAACAGGACCCCGTTTCGACCGTAGGAGGTCCAACAGATGTCTGTTTGCTCTATTTTGCGGTACGCAAGACCCCTCCTGATGAACAGGATCCCATTTCGAGCCTGGCCGGTCAAACACAAGGCTATTTCCTCCATTCTGCGGTATGCCAGGCCTTGTTTCCATCGTCCATTCCGTCCAAACCGGTTGACTTCCGATGAACAGCACGTGTTCCATTGCCTCCCGATGAACACGACGCATTCCGTTGCCTCCCCATGAACACGACAACGACACAGTTTCTCCTCTTTGACCTAGCCATGTACACAAGCCCTGGTCGTACGTATGCGCGAGTAGGCGTTCGAGAGCCCCCCACCCCGTACGTACGTACATGGCCGTATTTACTTTCTTGCACCTTGGCCGCTTTACGTTCGTGTACATGCTATGTGCGTGCCTCTACTACGACACGTGCGCGCCTCTACATCGACCTGTATGTACGTACACGTTCGCGACCAGAATGACAACGCTACGTACGCTTCGACCAGGTGTGTCCCGACTATCAGGCACTTCCTTCTGTGCGAAGATGTAGTTGGTGGGTCCTAGCAGACTGGGGGCGAATTGCTTTTTTCCCGTAATATGGACGCACTTCCTTGCATGCGAAGAAGTAGCTGGTGGGTCCCAGTAGTCAGGGGGAGAAAACATTATTTTTCAGGGTAAAAAGGATGAAGTTGCATGCATGCGTCCATGGGCGTGGTGCGTCCCCACTGTTAGCCTCTCACGTATAGTCATCTTCCGATGACTCTCGTTTGTTGACCACGTTGTCCACACAGTGCCGAGCGCACCAAGGCCCGTGGACGATGGCGAGGCCCTAGACTGGAACAACCCGGAGATGGGGAAGACGCGGCAATGGAGTCACGGATGGAGAGGAGAGGGAAACTTGACTGGTTCGGGTGCGCGGCAGCACTACCGCCCACGGGAGACAGGAGCAAGAACAGAGGTTGAAGAAGGAGCACGGCTGTTGGATTAACATCCAATGGTCCAGCTGCTAGAATCATTTGTTGATTAAGTTGACAAAGCCCTGTGTACACATCTGCTTAGTAGGCCCACAAGTCAGCCACCAAATCTGTCGGGTCCTAGCTGTCATCGGGAGGAATAGTTTTTTCGCATAACAAGGAGGCACTTACTTCCGTGGGAAGATATAGCCGGTGGGTCCCAGCTATTAGGGGGAGGAAACAACTTAATAAGGAGGAACTTTCCTTGCATCCGACCATGGACCTCGTGGGTCCCAGCCATCAGGCTCTCACATACAATCCTCTTCCGATGACTCTCGTTTGTTGACCACGCCGTACAGAGCGCAGCGAGGCGATGGACGATGGCGATGCCCCAGACTGGAATGACCCTGTGATGGGGAAGAGGCGGCAGTGGAGTCGCTGATGGAGAGGAGTGGGAAACTTGACTGCTTCGGGTGCGGGGTGGGCCTACACTCGGCAGAGAATAACAACAGGTGCAGAGTGGAGGGATGACCTGGCCATCGGCGGGGTTGTGTTTCGCTGTGAGGCGCGCAAAGCAACGCCGCTGGACGCCGGAGGATGGAGCAGGCGGTCCGGCTTCGACCTACTGGCCAACATGTCAGCCAGTCCACTTCTTTTCTAGTCAATTTGGTGGGCTGGTGAAACCGTGATGTAGCATCTATGCAACCCGTTAATATATATGGTAAAATTTAAAGCTTATTTGCATTTTTCTTGAAATCTGCAGACTTGCTGGGCTGGGTGAAAATATCATGTTGGGTTGGACGGGGAAATGTTATAAAAACATTAACACATGATTGCACGTCTATTACTGCATTGGTTAGTAAAATCATTGCAAGCTTATGTAAGCAATCACTAGGAGTTAACTTTCCAATTTATATATAAACACTTATTATTATTATTATTTTGTAAGAACTTTCAATTTACAAAATAAAATATCATTTTAATTTGATGAATTAATAGGACATGTTGTATTATTATTTTTTAGACTAGACGTGGGCAGTTGAGTTGGTTCTAGGGAAAAGTACTAGGAGAAAACTCAATTTACATCGAAAAAGAAAGTGGAAGAAAATTCAGATATAGGATTAATGCAAACAAAAAATAAAGCAAGCGGGAAGGTCTATAAAATGGTTGGACGAACGACGGGTTTAACGGAACCTTATGTTGTTTCTATTATATATATATATATATATGTAATAAAATAATATATATATATATGTATATATACTATTATAGAAGGGAAAACATAGGTTCGGTTTTGCATTCTTATAGAAAAATAGAGCTGAGTTGTGCGTCGTCTTGAAAAAACAAACATAACTTGGGCTGCTGATATTATAGACAAGCTAGGTTGGGATGCCCAGAGGCCGCTTGATCCAAAAAAATGTTGAAACATGTCGTGGGCTGCCCATGTTAAAAAACAAAACCTAGGCCATGGACCTGGTGGGCCCGGGACTATCAGCCTCTCGACAAACAGTTGTCTCCCGATTCCTCTTGTTTTGCTGACCATGTTGGGAACGAAAGATGGCAGCGCCGCGGCGAGAGCACCAAGGCGAAGGACGACGTCGAGACCGCGGACCGAACGAACCAGAGCGGGGGAAGACGCAGGCAAAGGGGAGTACGAGGGTTGACTTGTTCTGGTGTAGGGTGGCTGGTGGAGCTCCTTGGTATCGTTGTCTTCTCTCATGTTGGCTTAGCAGGGGTTGATGATGGTCTCGGCAAGGTCAACCACGGAGTCCTTCTCCTGCCCGTTGCCGATGATCTTGTACTGCTTCTGGATGTCGACAAGCTCGTTGCACCAGATGACCGAATCTTCGCGTTCTTCCTTCTCTCCACCGTAGCAAAGGTGCAGTCGGCGTTGCCGATGAAACGAGTGAATGCTCCAGAACCTCAGATGGCCCTACAGCAGTGGTAGACGAGAACCTTGTCCCGCACACATACCTGGGCAACCGCGATCCGCTGGTCCCTGTCAGGAGACGACTGGATGGGCACAAGGTCTAGTCCTGTGACCTTGTGCTTTCTCATCCTGTAGGTACTGCTTGAACTCGACGAGGCTGAGTTTAACCGAGTCCAGATCTTTTGTGTACATCACATTCTACTTGGTGCCGCCATGGGGCTAAACGGAGAAATCAAAAGTGAACTCCTTGCTGAAGTCCATATCTAGCAGGCTCACCCCTCAGATCACCATTGGAGTCTCTTCAAGTGAACGAGTGAGTAGGCGGCAACAGCAGTTCCTTTTTCAGCTCTTGGGGAACTGGATTCAATAGTAAAGTGAGTGTGTATAGGCGACAATACTTACTACCCCTCCCTCGCCCACTGCACGCCCGCAAGAATATGCACCCTTGGCGCATTCAAACGCCTCCATTAAGAAACCTATTCCGGCCACACACGTCGGTTCACGAGCGGGTCTGTATTGGTACTGTAATAACAGGTGTTAGTGGTCAATTTACTTAAATTTAAGTAGCTTTAATGAAAATGTATTCTTATAAAAAGCAATGCATTGGATTGTTCTATCAGTGCCACAGGATCAACACGCACAACAATTGGAATTATTATTCTCAGGACGCACATGATCAGCACATTTGCCGCACTTTCACATAGATAATACTACCAAGTTTAAACAATTTGTTATGGTTGCTATCCTCTGCATCATCATGTCGTGTTTCCCAGCTTGCAAGATTCAGAACCAACAAATAAGATTCAAATAATAAGTACAACAAAGATGCCTACACATCTCATTGATTCCAAGCTTCCAAGATTCTGAACCAACAAATAAGATTCAAGTGATAAGTACAACAAAGATGCCTACACAACTCATTGATTCCCAGCTTGCAAGATTCAGAACCAACCCATTAGAGCCTTTTGATAAAGTGAATATCGGGATTAAATCCATCTTGGCTAGCCGTGTCATACAACCCAAGAACTTGGTGAATGCTCTTGACCATCACAACATCTGTAGTAGAGTATTCCTGTTTGCACAGATAAGAAAGAGCATGGATTCAGGACTCTAACATCCGTAGAGATGGTTGTACAAACATTGGCCTTTTCTTTTGGCCACCAATTCTATCTATATTCCTGATGCGTCAATCTTTGATGCATCCCTTGAAATTACTTGTCACACCCTAGCTAGTCATGCATTAGAGTGTTGCATCATGTTTATTTTTTCACGAGAAACCTGAAATGGGGATGACAGAACCCCCAGTCCCCTCTGAAACCAACTAGGGTTTACTAAAAACTTTTTCAATGAACCTGAAATGCCCTTCTAAAATGCCCATCATTTTTGTCTTGGTTCAGAACCTCTGCCAAAAGTGGTGCACATTTTCCTAGGCCATCTTAGGGTTTTTGAATTAAATCATAAATATTTGAATTTGGGCATTTAAAGTTATATAAAATATTTAAATGCTCAAATATCTCCAAACTAAAATGTTTCATGTTGGAAATAATCCAACTATGGACCAGGAGTAGTTTGGTGATTTTAGGAGTTGCCTAAGTATTTTATTTAATTCAACAAAGTTGCAGAAGTATTAAAAAAAGAGAAAACAGAAAGAAATGGAAAAACTTACCTGGCGCCCAGCACCCGGCCCACCTGCCGGCCCAGCCCAGCGCCGCTCCAGCGAGCTGCTTGTCGGCCAGGCAGGCAGGCAGGTGCCCGACGGCGACCGCAGCGCGCGCCACGCACCTGCTCGCCGCCTCGCCGCTCCCCTCGTCCGGTGACGTCTTTGGACCGGCCTCCCTCGCTCCCCCGAACCCCCCAGACACCCCCGCTCCTCTCCAGCTCCTCCCCCTCGCGCTCCCCCGCCATGGCCGACGCCACCATCGCCGTGCCTTCGTCGTAGCCGTGCTCCCCGCCACCCGTGCGTCCTCTCATCGTGTCCAGGAGCTCCGCCCCTGTCCACTTCATCGAGCAGCCGAGCCCCGAGCGCTCGCAACGCCCGAGTCCACCGCACCGACCTCGCCCGAGTCCGCCGTCGCCGGAGATCCCCTTCAACACCGTCGTCGCTCCGGTTCATCTCCGGCCACACCAAGGGCTTCGTCGCACTCACTGTGAGCTTAGCCATCTTCCCCTCCCTTCCGTTCTTGCTCCCGAGCCGTGTAGCGACCTCCCGGAGCTCAACCGCACCCACCGCCGTGGAGCTCGTCGCCGACGTGCTCCCGGTCACCCTTCGGCCACAAACTGGTGTCCATCATGCTCACCATGTCACTTAGCACCTAGCTAGCCACTCCCCGAGCCTCACCGACCCCTCTAGCGTCAAGTTCGTCTTCGGCCGAACCCTGGTGGCCGCCAAAGTCGTCGTCGGCGCCAACTCCGGCCACCCCGACCCCAACGGACTCCACCAAGAGCTGCGGCTCGTCCTCAGCTCCACTCCGGTGGTCTCCGCGACCCATTTGGTGGCCGAAACGGCCAAAACCACTTCCGCCGCCGCGTCGGGCTCGCCGGCGGCTAAACGCCGGTGCAGCCGACCCGGGTTTGACCACGGGTGGGCCCTGGTTGACTCCCCTGAGTCAATGACAGGTGGGGCCCAGCCCTGTTAATTAAACAGGTTTAGTTTTAATTAAACTTTAATTAATCTAATCACACTGACACGCGGGACCCACTGTCAGGTTTGACCCGGACGTGTTCCGTTGACCTGCTGACATCACACTAACGTCAGGCTGACGCAATAATTGATTTTCTGGAATTAATCTAATATAGGAAATTCCAGAATATAGTTTAAACTTCAAAAATTCATAACTTTTATTCTGTAACTCCAAATCAGACAAATTATATATAAAAATGATCAGAAAAATCCAATCTATCCATCTGTACTATTTTCATGCATGATTAAACAAGTTAACCTGATGTTTAATGCAGAACAAGGAAATGCACTTTAAAAGGCCATGTTTGAGTTTGAAATTTGAATCTTTGATTCAAATTGGTTCAAACCCTTCTGGTCTTAGTTGCATTAGCCCAACACACTCATATTGCTATGTTTCATGCATGCATCATATTGTTGCACATTGTTTGGTGATGGTTGTGTATCGGTGTTCTTTGCGGCAGGTTCTGCCCCCGAGGAGTACCGTGATTACCCTAACGAAGAACCGTATCAGTGCATCGAACCATCAGGCAAGCAACCAACCATTTGATCATATCGATACAATCCCATGTTCTCGCTCCTGCTCTCTTTTACTGCATTAAGACAGTGCGTTTCAAACTGCTGTGTGCTACGGTAGTTGAACCCATTTCCTCTGCATGACCTGTCATTGCCATAGTAACTAGATGAAACCCACTAGCATGTGTAGGAGTTGATTGAGCCATATGTATGTGTTGTTCCTACCTTGCTATGCCTGCTATGCTTAGAGTCGTGTCAGGTCTGGTTCATCTGGGTGATGGCTAGAGTGAAATGATTATGTCGGTAATGAGAGTGTTGTGGTGAACACGTTTTGGTAAAGGTATCGATGAGAGGCCATGTAGGAGTACATGGTGGATTGTTTCATTGAAGCCGACCTTAAGCACTGAGATATGTATGTGTGATTTAAGATACAGCTACTACCATGCATTGGGCCCTGAAATATGACCCCTCTCAACTTCTTATTCACCCTAGCTCTCTGTCCAGGAGTTGCAAGTAGTTTCTGGTGTTTGTAGCCTACTGGAGGCCGTGGACAGCGCTGACCGTAGGGGTGGGCTGTGATGCGGTAGGTACGTGGCACGGTGTACCGAATACCCGTTAGGTATCTCGGGAACCCTGTTCACATCGTTCGGGGCCGTATGGGAAACCTCGGCCGGACTCCCTGCGGATGGAACCTGGATAGGCGATAAACCTGGACTAGAGACTTAGGTGTTTAGGTAGGTCGTGGTCTACACCCACGTCGGCTTTCGCTTGAAGTCTGCCGAGCACATGTCGTGTGCAGACGCTAAGTGGTGGAAACATGTATGAAGAAGTACACCCCTGCAGGGTTATCATGATCTATTCGAATAGCCGCGTCCGCGGTAAAGGACTACTTGGTTGCCTATACAGTTCATAGACAAGTAAATGGAAACTACTAAAAGCCTCAAGATAAGTGTGAGTGCCGAGGATGGCTCTACCGTAGGGAGACGGAGGTGGATCCTCGGTAGTGTATTGAAGTGGTGAGTAGTGGACTCGTGTGCGCAAAACCATTTCAAGTTGAAGTATCGTAGGATAGTCTAGCCAAGAGTCAAAGCTGGCTTGCTGCAATAACTCCACCAACCCTTCTTGATAATATGCATGTATGTAGGATCTGATGTAAGTCTTGCTGAGTACCTTTGTACTCATGTTGCTATAATTTACATTTTACAGAAGACGCTGCAACCCCTTCTGATGGGTTCTATGTAGACGTTGACATCAACGAGTAGGCTAAAGACCCAGGTGGTGACCCTGAGCTTGTGAAGGACCACGTAGTATAGCCAGGCTTTCCAAGCCTCTTTTATTTTACTAGTTGTCTGTACTCAGACAAGTTACTTCCGCTGCTGGTTTGTATGACTGTATGACTTGAATGTTGGGTCGTGAGACCCGTACCTTGTGTATGTTATGTATGGCTCTCTGAGCCTTAAATAAAGTACTTGTGTCGTAGAGTCATGTTGTGATGCTTCGTTGTATTTGCACATATCGAGCATATTTTGTGTATGATTGAAATGCTTGGTATGTGTGGGATCTGACTATCTAGTTGTTTATCTTTAGTAGCCTCTCTTACCGGGAAATGTCTCCTAGTGTTACCGCTGAGCCATGGTAGCTTGCTACTGCTCTGGAACACTTAGGCTGGCCGGCATGTGTCCTTCTTCGTTCCTGTGTCTGTCCCTTCGGGGAAATGTCACGCTTTGAGTACCGGAGTCCTGTTAGCCCGCTACAGCCCGGTTTACTGGAGTCCTGCTAGCCCAGTGCTACAGCCCGGACCCACTTGCTGATGACCGACACGTTCGAAGCTGGGTCATGGATGCCTGTCCCTGTAAGTCTGTGCCACTTTGGGTTTACGACTAGTCATGTCAGCCCGGGCTCTTTATCATATGGATGCTAGCGACACTTTCATATACGCGAGCCAAAAAGCGCAAACGGTCCCGGGAAAAGGTAAGACGACACCCGTGGGGATACCGTGCGTGAGGCCGCAAAGTGATATGAGGTGTTACCAGCTAGATCGATGTGACATCGAGTCGGGGTCCTGACAGCGTTGGTAGCTTTAGTTGCATTAGCCCAACACACTCATATTGCCATGTTTCATGCATGCATCATATTGTTGCACATTGTTTGGTGATGCCTGTGTATCGTTATCCTTTACGACAGGATCTGTCCCCGAGGAGTACCGTGACTACCCTAACGAAGAACCGTATCCGTGCATCGAACCATCAGGCAAGCAACCAACCATTTGATCATATCGATACAATCCCATGTTCTCGCTCCTGCTCTCTTTTACTGCATTAAGACAACGCGATTCAAACTGCTGTGTGCTACGGTAGTTGAACCCATTTCCTCTGCATGACCTGTCATTGCCACAGTAACTAGATGAAACCCACTAGCATGTGTAGGAGTTGATTGAGCCATATGTATGTGTTGTTCCTACCTTGCTATGCCTGCTATGCTTAGAGTCGTGTCAGGTCTGGTTCATCTAGGTGATGGGCTAGAGTGAAACGATTATGTCGGTAATGAGAGTGGTGTGGTGAACACGATTTGGTAAAGGTATCGATGAGAGGCCATGTAGGAGTACATGGTGGGTTGTTTCATTGAAGCCGACCTTAAGCACTGAGATCTGTATGTGTGATTTAAGAATCAGCTACTACCATGCATTGGGCCCGAAACCAATGGACCCTCTCGACTTCTTATTCACCCTAGTTCTCCGTCCAGGAGTTGCAAGTAGTTTCTGGTGTTTGTAGCCTACTGGAGGCCGTGGACAGCGCTGACCGTAGGGGTGGGCTGTGATGCGGTAGGTACGTGGCCGGGTGTACCGAATACCCGTTAGGTATCTCGGGAACCCTGTTCACATCGTTCGGGGCCGTATGGGAAACCTCGGCCGGACTCCCTGCGGATGGAACCTGGATAGGCGATAAACCTGGACTGGAGGCTTAGGTGATTAGGTAGGTCGTGGCCGACACCCACGTTGGGCTTCCGCTTGAAGGTTGCCGAGTACATGTCGTGTAAACAACGGTAAGTGGTGAGAGCGTGTATGAAGAAGTACACCCCTGCAGGGTTATCATGATCTATTCGAATAGCCGCGTCCGCGGTAAAGGACTACTTGGTTGCCTATACAGTTCATAGACAAGTAAATGGAAACTACTAAAAGCCTCAAGATAAGTGTGAGTGCCGAGGATGGCTCTTCCGTAGGAAGACGGAGGTGGATCCTCGGTAGTGTATTGAAGTGGTGAGTAGTGGACTCGTGTGCGCAAAACCATTTCAAGTTGGAGTCTCGTAGATTAGCCTAGCCAAGAGTCAAAGCTGGCTTGCTGCAATAACTCCACCAACCCTTCTTGATAATATGCATGTATGTAGGATCTGATGTAAGTCTTGCTGAGTACCTTTGTACTCATGTTGCTATAATTTACATTTTTACAGAAGATGCTGCAACCCCTTCTGATGGGTTCTACGTAGACGTTGACATCAATGAGTAGGCTAAGGCCCAGGTGGTGATCCTGAGCTTGTGAAGGACCACGTAGTATAGCTAGGCTTTCCAAGCCTCTTTTATTTTACTAGTTGTCTGTACTCAGACAAGTTACTTCCGCTGCTGGTTTGTATGACTGTATGACTTGAATGCTTGGGTCGTGTGACCCGTACCTTTGTGTATGTTATGTATGGCTCTTTGAGCCTTAAATAAAGTACTGGCTCTTTGAGCCTTAAATAAAGTACTTGTGTCATAGAGTCATGTTGTGATGCCTTGTTGTGTTTGCACATATCGAGCATATTGTGTGTATGATTGAAATGCTTGGTATGTGTGGGATCTGACTACCTAGTTGTTTATCCTTAGTAGCCTCTCTTACCGGGAAATGTCTCCTAGTGTTACACTGAGCCATGGTAGCTTGCTACTGCTCTGGAATACTTAGGCTGGCCGGCATGTGTCCTTCTTCGTTCCTGTGTCTGTCCCTTCGGGGAAATGTCACGCATTGAGTACCGGAGTCCTGTTAGCCCGCTACAGCCCGGTTTACCGGAGTCCTGCTAGCCCAGTGCTACAGCCCGGACCCACTTGCTGATGACCGACACGTTCGTTGCTGGGTCATGGATGCCTGTCCCTGTAAGCACTGTGCCACTTTGGGTTTACGACTAGTCATGTCAGCCCGGGCTCTTTATCATATGGATGCTAGCGACACTATCATATACGTGAGCCAAAAGACGCAAACGGCCCCGGGCAAAGGTAAGGCGACACCCGTGGGGATGCCGTGCGTGAGGCCGCAAAGTGATATGGGGTGTTACAAGCTAGATCGATGTGACATCGAGTCGGGGTCCTGACAGCGTTGGCATCAGAGCCGGACTGCCTGTAGGTTCTCCAAGCCAAACTGGTCGATGTTGAGTCTAGAAATTCCTTAGTTATATGTAGGGGAATTATTTGTGGGTTGGAACGTAAGGTTCTTTTTACTCCTTATCTTATGACATTCTGATCTGAGTCAGTCTATTCTTCCACCGGGGGTTAAGGAATTAGGATCTTTTCTCTCTATCAGGATCACGTGTTACTAATCAGTAGTACCTTATAGGTTTGATGGATACAAGCCTAGTATAGTTCTACTACCACATCATGTTGTTAGGATGGACTCAGAACTTTGATATGATGATGTTGAGTGTATATGAAATCCTTTGTCAAATGTCTCAAAATCCTTCTTGAGCATTTACAGTTGTTATGCTGCCGAAATTTTGCTAGAAATTCTAATGCCTTTGCATTATGGTTGTGCTTTCAGATGGCCACTCGCGACCTTAATCAAGTGGTTCGCCTGACTCGATGCCTAGATGTACCCGGCCATACCGCCATGTTGGTCAGGGTAATGACTGAGGCTGGATACCGTTGGTATCCTGAGTACATGGTCGAAGAGCAATTCCGAGACTTTAATCAAAGCCAGTATCTCTGCACTGTCAGGATATTTCCATCTTATCCTGGGTCCACCGAGCCCCTTCACTACTCCTATGGACTCGGGGTTACTATTGAGATGGCTGTGCAGGACGCCGCCTACTCTATGATGACCATCATGCGAGTCAGGTCTGGCCTATTTCGGGACTCTGACTTCCGGTATATGCCAGGATCACTTCCGGGAGCACAAGGGTATCTCCAGGCTATCTATGCTAACCCCACCCAGGAGGATTCACGGACCCGCACTACTGCTGAGATGCTCGAGGATAAGGACCGTGAAAATCGGGCCTTGAGGTTAGAGCTCTTCAATACCCGTGTTGACCATTGGGCCACATTGACTCGGTTTGCACCGGCGGTGCAAGCTGGATATTCGGATATGCGCGATCTCTATCCTGTGAGATCTGCTCTGCCAGACGTGATGGGTTGGCGTGATGTAGGAGGAATCACCCCACCTCGCGGTCCCCGCAGGCCACCGTCTGTTGGTCCCGGACCTCATCCTAGTCCCTATGGTCCACAAGCTCCGCGAGATCGTCTGTTTCCGGATGATCATGTTGAGCTTCCAGGCTATGGAGGTAATTTCTACGAGGACTACTACGGATCGGTCTGAGTTAGTGGTAGTATCACTAGTTTGTACTAGCTGTGTCGTCTATCGTCCTGCGTGACTCGTGGGATATGACCTAGTTTGTACCGCTTCCGGAGGTGTAGAAAAATAATGTATAGGAGCTTGGGATGCCTCCGATGTGATGTAATCTTCCTTTCACCGTAACAGTACCTTGTTTGGTTTTGTACTAAACCTTGTATGGTGTGTATGACGATGGAATAAAGAAGCAGTTTCTGTATCTACCATGTCATACGGATGATCATCTTGCATTCCGAGTTATTCCTTACATTCTGTATCCTATGTCGGAATCTTATCATTCTGACTAAATCATTGTCTTGTTTACCTAGGATGGTCAACACGCGCACTAACCCTACTCCTCAAGAGCAGGCCGAAGGCAGTGAAGTCAGGAATGCAAATATGCCTCATCCTCCTTCCCTAGCCGAGGTTATGATGGAAGCTGAGAGAAATAAACGGGAGACCAACCATTTGTTGGAGCGTATTGAACAGAACACGGCACACCATCAGAGGACTAACATGGTGTCACTCAGTGATTTCATCAAGTTACATCCACCCACGTTCCACCACTCCGTCGAGCCTCTCGACGCTGATGATTGGCTTCGCAGTATTTCTCACAAACTGCGTTCTGCGCTAGTAGCTGAGGCTGACAAGGTCACCTTTGCTGCATATCATCTTGAAGGCCCCGCCAGTCTATGGTGGGAGAATTATGGAGCTATGCGCCCAGCGGGCCATGTCACTACTTGGGCGGAATTCAGCGAGGCTTTCCGTGAACATCACATTTCGGAGGGTCTCATGGACCGTAAACGTGAGGAATTTTGCAGTTTCACTCAGGGCCGACTCTCTGTGGATGCCTACAGCAGGGAGTTTGGTAACCTCGCACGATATGCTACTGAGGAAGTTTCTACCGATGCCAAGAAGCAAGCAAGGTTCCGTAAGGGGCTTAGTCCTAAGCTTCGCCGCGACCTCCGTCTGCATGAGTGCACATCCTTTCAGAAACTTGTTAACAAGGCCATCAGTGCTGAGACTGGTCAGACTGATTATGACGCAACACGCAAGCATGGCCGTGACGTGGGTTCCTCATCCGGTGCTGGTCCTCAGAAGCGCCGTGTGTGGGTGCCCAACACTGCCCTGCCACCCAGGTTCACACCGAGGCCATCCTTCCAGGCGCCTCGCCCCGTTCAACAGTCTGCACCAGCCAAGCCCTATGGTGGTCCAACCAACAACGCTCCTCCACGTACCAGTTCTGTGACTTGCTTTAAGTGTGGGGAATCTGGCCACTATATGCGCGAGTGTCCCCAGACCAACCCCAACCAATCTGCTAAAACTATTGGCCGTGGCAAGCCGACAGGAAAAGTGTTCCACGCCAAGCCGGCCACCGCTACACGTGGCCATGTCAACTGTATCTCTGCCGAGGAAGCTCAAGAGGATCCCAACGTCGTTCTTGGTACGCTTCTTGTTAATTGCCACCCGGCATCTGTTCTTTTCGATACAAGAGCCTCTCATTCTTTTATATCCGAAAATTATGCTCGTTTGCATAACATCGCATTCTGTGACATGCCAACCTCTATGGTAATTCAAACTCTGGGATCCAAATGGCAAACTTCTAGAGTAAGCCATGGAAATGAAATCCAAGTCGACAGACTTGTTTTCCTCGCATCTTTGATAGCCCTTAAATCTTCAGATATTAATATCATTCTGGGTATGGACTGGATGTCAGTTCATCATGCCCAAATTGATTGCTTCTCTAGGACTGTTCAACTTACCCATCCTTCGGGGAAGATAGTCAATGTCTTGACCCGAATAGCCAAGCGACAGTTATATTCTCTTAACGCCAGCCCTTTGTCAGACCTTGAGGACGTCCCGGTAGTCCGTGACTTTCCGGATGTTTTCCCAGAGGAATTGCCAGGTGTTCCACCTGACAGGGATGTTGAGTTCGTAATAGACCTCATTCCAGGAACCATTCCGATTGCTAGAAGACCCTATAAGATGGCACCACTAGAACTAGCCGAGCTTAAGAAACAACTCGATGAGTCCTTGAAAAAGGGTTTCATCCGACCTAGTTCATCTCCGTGGGCTTGCCCCGTCCTCTTCGTCAAGAAGAAGGATGGTACGGACCGGATGGTTGTAGATTACCGACCTGTCAATTTGGTCACAATCAAGAACAAATATCCGCTCCCTAGGATCAACGACCTGTATGATCAGCTCGCTGGATCCTCAGTCTTCTCCAAAATGGATTTGAGGTTGGGGTACCATCAAATCAAAATCAGAAACGGGGACATTCCTAAAATGGCCTTTGTTACTCGTTATGGCCAATACGAGTACACCGTCATGTCCTTCGGTTTAACCAACGCTCCAGCCACCTTTTCTCGGTTAATGAACTCAATCTTCATGGAGTATTTGGATAAATTCGTCGTGGTTTACCTAGATGATATACTCATCTACTCCAAGAACGAGGAAGAACATGCCGAACATCTAAGGCTAGTGTTGAAGAAACTTCGAGAGCACCGCCTTTATGCCAAGTTTTCCAAATGTGAATTTTGGTTGTCAGAAGTGACCTATCTGGGTCATGTAATATCTGGTAAAGGTATTGCTGTTAACCCTGAGCGAGTTCAAGCCGTTCTTAATTGGACTCCACCTGAATCGGTCAAGCAAGTTCGGAGTTTTCTGGGCTTAGCGAGCTATTGCCGTCGCTTTGTCGAAAATTTCTCCAAAGTTGCTAAACCTCTAACCGAACTCCTCAAGAAAGATAAAAAGTTCGAGTGGACTCCACAATGTGAGCACAGCTTTCAGGAACTGAAAAGACGCCTGACTTCTGCTCCCGTTCTGGTACCGCCAGACTTCTCTAAGGACTTTGTTATCTACTGCGACGCCTCGCGACAAGGACTAGGTTGCATCCTCATGCAAGATCGACATGTAATTGCTTACGCTTCACGGCAATTGCACCCACATGAGGAGAATTATCCTACTCATGATCTAGAGCTCGCAGCCGTAGTCTATGCACTTAAGACCTGGCGACATTACCTCCTCGGTAACCATTGCGAAATATTCACTGATCACCAAAGTCTGAAGTACATTTTCACCCAACCGGATTTGAATCTCAGGCAAAGACGTTGGGTTGAGTTGATCACAGATTTCGACTTAGGAATAACTTACACCCCAGGGAAAGCCAACGTCATGGCTGATGCGCTAAGTCGTAAATCTTATTGTAACAACCTGATGTTACAACAAAGTCAACCGCTTCTCCATGAGGAATTTCGGAAGCTTAACCTTCACATTGTTCCTCAAGGATTTCTTTCCACCTTGGTGGCGAAACCTACTCTTACGGATCAAATCATCGCTGCCCAAAAGCGAGATAAGGGAATATCTAAAATCAAGGAGAACATCGCTAGCGGAGGTGCTAGTTGTTTCCCCACAAATGATCAGGGTGTTGTGTACTTTGAGAACCGTTTAGTGGTTCCCAAGAACCAGCATCTACGACAGTTGATCCTTAAGGAGGCTCATGAATCTCCTCTCACCATTCATCCCGGTAGTACTAAGATGTATCAGGACCTACGCCAGAGGTTCTGGTGGACTAGGATGAAGAGAGAAATTGCTCAGTATATTGCTGATTGCGACGTCTGTCGTCGTGTAAAAGCAGAGCATCAACGGCCTGCTGGCACCCTTCAACCCCTAGCTATTCCTGAATGGAAATGGGATAAAATTGGTATGGATTTCATTATCGGTTTTCCCAGGACCAAGAGAGGGAATAATGCTATCTTTGTCGTTGTCGATCGTCTTTCCAAAGTGGCCCATTTCTTACCTGTTCGTGAGAGTATAACCACTAGTCAGCTGGCAGACTTATACATCTCCCGAATAGTGTCTCTCCATGGTGTTCCTTTGGAAATTAACTCGGATCGAGGAAGTCTTTTCACCTCTCGATTTTGGGAAAGTTTCCAAAATGCTATGGAAACCCGCCTTTCCTTTAGCACCGCTTTTCACCCTCAATCGAGTGGTCAAGTAGAACACGTCAACCAGATCCTAGAAGACATGCTTCGAGCCTCTGTTATCTCATTCAGAATGGAGTGGGAGAAATGCCTTCCATTTGCCGAATTTGCTTACAACAACAGCTATCAATCTAGCTTGGGTAAAGCCCCTTTTGAAGTTCTCTATGGACGACGGTGTCGAACACCCCTTAACTGGTCAGAGACCGGGGAAAGACAATTCTTTGGCCCGGATATGATTCATGAAGCAGAAGAGCAAGTTCGCATCGTTCGTGAAAAGTTGAAAACAGCCCAATCTCGTCAAAAGAGTCAATATGACCGAAAACATAAGGCTATGACTTTCGAGGTTGATGAGAAGGCTTACCTTCGGGTTAACCCTCTAAAGGGAACCCATCGTTTCGGTATCAAAGGCAAATTGGCTCCTCGTTACATTGGACCTTTTCGCATTCTCGCTAAACGAGGAGAAGTTGCCTACCAGTTGGAACTACCTCCGCACCTCTCCAGAGTCCACGATGTCTTCCACGTTTCTCAACTCAGGCGTTGCTTCTCGGATCCTATCCGTGGAGTGGACTACGAAACGCTTGATCTCCAAGATAATCTTACATATCGAGAGTACCCCATTCGTATCCTCTATCAGGCCGAGCGTACCACTCGACGTCATAATATCAAGTTTCTCAAAGTTCAATGGTCGCACCATTCTGAGGATGAAGCAACTTGGGAAAGGGACGATCGTCTTCGACTCGATTATCCCGCCTTCTTCCCGGAGGAACCCAAATCTCGGGACGAGATTCTTTTGAGTGGGGGTGAGTTGTCACACCCTAGCTAGTCATGCATTAGAGTGTTGCATCATGTTTATTTTTTCACCAGAAACCTGAAATGGGGATGACAGAACCCCCAGTCCCCTCTGAAACCAACTAGGGTTTACTAAAAACTTTTTCAATGAACCTGAAATGCCCTTCTAAAATGCCCATCATTTTTGTCTTGGTTCAGAACCTCTGCCAAAAGTGGTGCACATTTTCCTAGGCCATCTTAGGGTTTTTGAATTAAATCATAAATATTTGAATTTGGGCATTTAAAGTTATATAAAATATTTAAATGCTCAAATATCTCCAAACTAAAATGTTTCATGTTGGAAATAATCCAACTATGGACCAGGAGTAGTTTGGTGATTTTAGGAGTTGCCTAAGTATTTTATTTAATTCAACAAAGTTGCAGAAGTATTAAAAAAGAGAAAACAGAAAGAAATGGAAAAACTTACCTGGCGCCCAGCACCCGGCCCACCTGCCGGCCCAGCCCAGCGCCGCTCCAGCGAGCTGCTTGCCGGCCAGGCAGGCAGGCAGGTGCCCGACGGTGACCGCAGCGCGCGCCACGCACCTGCTCGCCGCCTCGCCGCTCCCCTCGTCCGGTGACGTTGTGGACCGGCCTCCCTCGCTCCCCCGAACCCCCCAGACACCCCCGCTCCTCTCTAGCTCCTCCCCCTCGCGCTCCCCCGCCATGGCCGACGCCACCATCGTCGTGCCTTCGTCGTAGCCGTGCTCCCCGCACCCGTGCGTCCTCTCATCGTGTCCAGGAGCTCCGCCGCTGTCCACTTCATCGAGCAGCCGAGCCCCGAGCGCTCGCAACGCCCGAGTCCACCGCACCGACCTCGCCCGAGTCCGCCGTCGCCGGAGATCCCCTTCAACGCCGTCGTCGCTCCGGTTCATCTCCGGCCACACCAAGGGCTTCGTCGCACTCACTGTGAGCTTAACCATCTTCCCCTCCCTTCCGTTCTTGCTCCCGAGCCGTGTAGCGACCTCCCGGAGCTCAACCGCACCCACCGCCGTGGAGCTCGTCGCCGACGTGCTCCCGGTCACCCTCCGGCCACAAACTGGTGTCCATCATGCTCACCATGTCACTTAGCACCTAGCTAGCCACTCCCCGAGCCTCACCGACCCCTCTAGCGTCAATTCGTCTTCGGCCGAACCCCGGTGGCCGCCAAAGTCGTCGCCGGCGCCAACTCCGGCCACCCCGACCCCAACGGACTCCACCAAGAGCTGCGGCTCGTCCTCAGCTCCACTCCGGTGGTCTCCGCGACCCATTTGGTGGCCGAAACAGCCAAAACCACTTCCGCCGCCACGTCGGGCTCGCCGGCGGCTAAACGCCGGTGCAGCCGACCTGGGTTTAACCATGGGTGGGCCCTGGTTGACTCCCCTGAGTCAATGACAGGTGGGGCCCAGCCCTGTTAATTAAACAGGTTTAGTTTTAATTAAACTTTAATTAATCTAATCACACTGACACGCGGGACCCACTGTCAGGTTTGACCCGGACGTGTTCCGTTGACCTGCTGACGTCACACTGACGTCAGGCTGACGCAATAATTGATTTTCTGGAATTAATCTAATATAGGAAATTCCAGAATATAGTTTAAACTTGAAAAATTCATAACTTTTATTCTGTAACTCCAAATCAGACAAATTATATATAAAAAATGATCAGAAAAATCCAATCTATCCATCTGTACTATTTTCATGCATGATTAAACAAGTTAACCTGATGTTTAATGCAGAACAAGGAAAAGCACTTTAAAAGGCCATGTTTGAGTTTATAATTTGAATCTTTGATTCAAATTGGTTCAAACCCTTCTGGTCTTAGTTGCATTAGCCCAACACACTCATATTGCTATGTTTCATGCATGCATCATATTGTTGCACATTGTTTGGTGATGGTTGTGTATCGGTGTTCTTTGCGGCAGGTTCTGCCCCCGAGGAGTACCGTGATTACCCTAACGAAGAACCGTATCAGTGCATCGAACCATCAGGCAAGCAACCAACCATTTGATCATATCGATACAATCCCATGTTCTCGCTCCTGCTCTCTTTTACTGCATTAAGACAGCGCGTTTCAAACTGCTGTGTGCTACGGTAGTTGAACCCATTTCCTCTGCATGACCTGTCATTGCCACAGTAACTAGATGAAACCCACTAGCATGTGTAGGAGTTGATTGAGCCATATGTATGTGTTGTTCCTACCTTGCTATGCCTGCTATGCTTAGAGTCGTGTCAGGTCTGGTTCATCTGGGTGATGGCTAGAGTGAAATGATTATGTCGGTAATGAGAGTGGTGTGGTGAACACGTTTTGGTAAAGGTATCGATGAGAGGCCATGTAGGAGTACATGGTGGATTGTTTCATTGAAGCCGACCTTAAGCACTGAGATCTGTATGTGTGATTTAAGATACAGCTACTACCATGCATTGGGCCCTAAAATATGACCCCGCTCGACTTCTTATTCACCCTAGCTCTCTGTCCAGGAGTTGCAAGTAGTTTCTGGTGTTTGTAGCCTACTGGAGGCCGTGGACAGCGCTGACCGTAGGGGTGGGCTGTGATGTGGTAGGTACGTGGCACGGTGTACCGAATACCCGTTAGGTATCTCGGGAACCCTGTTCACATCGTTCGGGGCCGTATGGGAAACCTCGGCCGGACTCCCTGCGGATGGAACCTGGATAGGCGATAAACCTGGACTAGAGACTTAGGTGTTTAGGTAGGTCGTGGTCTACACCCACGTCGGCTTTCGCTTGAAGTCTGCCGAGCACATGTCGTGTGCAGACGCTAAGTGGTGGAAACATGTATGAAGAAGTACACCCCTGCAGGGTTATCATGATCTATTCGAATAGCCGCGTCCGCGGTAAAGGACTACTTGGTTGCCTATACAGTTCATAGACAAGTAAATGGAAACTACTAAAAGCCTCAAGATAAGTGTGAGTGCCGAGGATGGCTCTTCCGTAGGAAGACGGAGGTGGGTCCTCGGTAGTGTATTGAATTGGTGAGTAGTGGACTCGTGTACGCAAAACCATTTCAAGTTGGAGTCCCGTAGGTTAGCCTAGCCAAGAGTCAAAGCTGGCTTGCTGCAACAACTCCACCAACCCTTCTTGATAATATGCATGTATGTAGGATCTGATGTAAGTCTTGCTGAGTACCTTTGTACTCATGTTGCTATAATTTACATTTTTACAGAAGACGCTGCAACCCCTTCTGATGGGTTCTACGTAGACGTTGACATCAATGAGTAGGCTAAGGCCCAGGTGGTGATCCTGAGCTTGTGAAGGACCATGTAGTATAGCTAGGCTTTCCAAGCCTCTTTTATTTTACTAGTTGTCTGTACTCAGACAAGTTACTTCCGCTGCTGGTTTGTATGACTGTATGACTTGAATGCTTGGGTCGTGTGACCCGTACCTTTGTGTATGTTATGTATGGCTCTCTGAGCCTTAAATAAAGTACTTGTGTCATAGAGTCATGTTGTGATGCCTTGTTGTGTTTGCACATATCGAGCATATTGTGTGTATGATTGAAATGCTTGGTATGTGTGGGATCTGACTACCTAGTTGTTTATCCTTAGTAGCCTCTCTTACCGGGAAATGTCTCCTAGTGTTACACTGAGCCATGGTAGCTTGCTACTGCTCTGGAACACTTAGGCTGGCCGGCATGTGTCCTTCTTCGTTCCTGTGTCTGTCCCTTCGGGGAAATGTCACGCATTGAGTACCGGAGTCCTGTTAGCCCGCTACAGCCCGGTTTACCGGAGTCCTGCTAGCCCAGTGCTACAGCACGGACCCACTTGCTGATGACCGACACGTTCGTTGCTGGGTCATGGATGCCTGTCCCTGTAAGCACTGTGCCACTTTGGGTTTACGACTAGTCATGTCAGCCCGGGCTCTTTATCATATGGATGCTAGCGACACTATCATATACGTGAGCCAAAAGACGCAAACGGCCCCGGGCAAAGGTAAGGCGACACCCGTGGGGATGCCGTGCGTGAGGCCGCAAAGTGATATGGGGTGTTACAAGCTAGATCGATGTGACATCGAGTCGGGGTCCTGACATTACTATAATAGAGGCACTAGTTGAAGCAAACTTTATTTCCAACACGAGAAAAGATTGCGATCGAATAGCTTTATTTAAAAAATACAACATTGGCACGTCATGACAAAGCACAATCATGTTGATAAAGGATAGTACTGACCAATGTGAGGGGCCCTATGCCGCCACGACTCGCTCTGGTGAACCTCCAACTCCCCTCGGATGAGGTCAACCTGCAGATCCATGATTCCATTCATGCGCCTTTTTTCTGCAGTTCACCTGAAATGCTGCAAAGATTGCATCATTTAGCTAGCAAGAAGTACTTGCTCTCATGAGCTGGCAGGTTCTTCTTTAGTAGTTGCACTAAAATTGAGCAACATTAAGGTTGGTTGTCCTGTTCATGTAAGGTGTAACTATAAGTTGCTTATCCTTTTGTGCAGTTCCACTAAAATAAAGTGCCATTGTGGTGACAGTGACGACTTATCTTGCAAAGGCTAATAAAATGTGGCACAAGATTACCAACAAAATTTTACGGAGATTTTGGGAACTCCAGTCACCATTTCGTGCAGTTAAACCAAAATTGAGAGATGTTGCCCACGTGACATTTTAGTTGAACTGCACAAGACACTCATTCCAAAAAAATTGTTTTGTTTAGTCCACCAAAAGGTCACAATAGCAACAAGGTGAAATGGATATCCCAATCTGCACAAAAAGATAGAAAGTAAACAGTTGCTGGTCAATAAGAATATACAAAACATACACGAAATGAAAAGAAGCATCTTAATTTTGTTCATGGCAATCAAGCAAAGACAGTAGAAATTTTAAAATGTCAACAATGCTTCATGTTACCGGAAGCATTACGATCAACTATGACATTCATCAAATATGAGATTACTTTAATGGTGGCATTGCTTGTTTACCAGATACAATAAATCAACAGCAACTAAAGAGTTGGTTTAAGGGCATGGGACAGTGGGGACACCAGGTCACTCAGCAACGTAAAGAAGCAACTTACTTATCATACTGGGGAAAATAGGAGTACAATTTGTTAACACAGTTTAATTGCATCATATCACTGGAGGCATTAGATTAACAATAACACTGGTTAGACATGTCCTTAAGGTAACAGTGTGATCGCTTAATTTTACATGCACCCTTACATTAACAATAGCAAAAGGTTGGTATAAGGACATGCGACAGTGGACACATTAGCACAATGTACCTACAAGGAGGCATAACGTGGTGATGCCGAGTTTGTTCATGCTCTGTGAGGGCAGCTAATCTAATCCTTGCAAAATTTTACTATGTGAGGGCAGCAAATCTAATCCTGGAGACCTTTTACTATGTGAGGGCAGCAAATCTAATCCTGGAGACCTTTTACTATGTGAGGGCAGCAAATCTAATCCTGGAGACCTTTTACTATGTGAGGGCAGCAAATCTAATCCTTAACATATTCTGTTGACTTATCCACCAGCCGCCACTTTCTATCCTTTTTTCAACCATGACTAGATCTGTTCCTTCTCCAGTTTGTACTGAGTATTCCCATTATTTCCCTTTTCAACCAAGAGACCGATTGGGTATCCAGTCTCTACTACTTTCCCCCTGTTATTTCCTCTTTGAATCAAGTCCTAGATTCATGCTATGATTTTACCCCCTTTCTTCGTTGTTCGAACCATGTCCTAGATTTGAATGCATGAAGTAGCTTTACCTCTAATAATACAAAAAATTAGGTGGATTTGGAAGAGCTGATGGAAGTAGAAAAAGATGCACATGTAGACATGTGGGGAGTTGGGGCAGTAGAGCAAGGCTACTCTTGAAGAACTTGTACCTTAGGTTTGCTGGGATGTCGGTGGCGGCAGGTCCGATCCGCGCACAATACGGCATGGAGGAAGAAGGGTCGGAGGACCTCCTGAGCCGGTGTTGTGTCAGAGAGAACGACACGGGAAGAGGATTGGGCCCCGCCGGTAGCTCTGGGTTTCATCCCTCGGCGGTGATGACCGCGTGAACGATGCACCTTTTAGTCCTCTACACACACCAGCCGAAGGGATCAGGCCGGATCTGTGACCAGCGGTGAGTAGAGAGAAAATGCCGCTACCGCTGTCTTGTTTAGATCTGGAGAGGATGAGAGAATGAAGAGAGCAACCCTTGTAAAGCAAGCGCTCAGGCCCCTGCGTACATATATAGTGGAGTGATTATCTTTTTCTCTCCACAACAAGCATTTCAATTTGTGTATGTGGCATTAAAGAAGAGAAACTCTCTATTTAAGGTGACTAATTGTACGACTCCTACTTACTAGTAGTAGTACTAGTATTGTTCACTTGTGCTCCCCGGCCCTCGATTCATTGAACAACCCCATGGGTGAATAAACATACAGTACTAGTATTTATATAGAACGAACATGCTCGAACTATTTTCATGTAGTTAAAAGTTGAGGGTGGGGCTTTTCTCAGGCAGTACGCGCAACTGTTTTTAGGTAGGCGGTTTGACAGAGAGGCGAGGAGGGTGAGGGAGTGGCGGATTCAAACTTACTGCTAGAATGGTCAGACTGTGCGATTTGACGGTAAGTTACTACTCGAAAGACTTGTGATATGACTACTCACTATAGTCATGAATTACTGGCGCTATGACCGGGGTGATGCCCCCCTTCCATTCCGCACTCTAATATGGTGCATGACACGTCGACCCAGATACTGGCTCTCCCACATGTCGGCGAAGTACGTAGTAAGAAGGAGCAAAGAATCATGTGGTATATACTACTACTACTACTCACGTCAGACGAGTGCGAACCACGGCAGCCAAGTGAACCAGCAGTGCGAACCATGGTAGCCCGGTGAACCAGCAGTAGAAAACAATGTGGTGATATGGCCATAAAAAACAATGTGCTACGGTCCATACTGTAGCATGTACAGTACTACTCCTCTTTGTTTGGATCCCTGAGTTAGAGCTAGTTTGGGTTGAAATAGCCTCAAATTATCGAAACAGGAGGAGTTAGTTTGAGCTAGTTTGCTCTAACCCAGCTAAAAAAACTAGCCCGGTGGAGAGGTTCTAATTGGGTTAGTTATCCTCGGACCCACTAAAAGAGAACTAAACAAATCTCCCCTACCCGCACTAGATCGCTCCCTCCGCCCCCCCCCCTTGGACGACTCCTCTCTGTTCCCCATCGGGCCACCGGCCCAAGCGCTGCTCTGCCGCTCGCCCTTTCTCTCCTCCGGCCGCCCCCTCCCTCCGGCCTTCGAAGGTCTCCCCGCTCCCCCTTCACCGGTCGTTTTTCTCCCTCTGTCGTGTGCGGCGGCGGCGCATCTACCAGGGTGGTCGCGAGAGGGGTGAGTTTGTTCGTTCCTTCTCTATCTCATAGCCATATCATTGATCTTGCTCTCTCTAGCGGTAATTATGATTTGGAAAAGTAGATCCTGATCAAACTTGGTATAGATTTGTGGTGCACGGATGGAATTGTTTGATGCTGCTTGAGGAGGTAACAAATCTTTCTAGAGGCCCAAAGATTTAGTTCACCTTTCTGGGTATTTTAGTTTCAGCCTTGCATTATTTCTAGAGGCCCAAAGATTCAGTTCACCTTTCTAGGTATTTTAGTTTCAGGCTAGCATTATTTCTAGAGGCCCAAAGATTGAGTCCACCTTTCTAGGTATTTTAGTTTCAGGCTTGCATTATTTCTAGAGGCCCAAAGAATTAGTTCACCTTTCTAGGTATTTTAGTTTCAGGCTAGCAT
>NC_041385.1:337551081-337602233 GCF_002162155.2 Triticum dicoccoides | reverse complement strand
CCCAAAGATTTAGTTCACCTTTCTGGGTATTTTAGTTTCAGCCTTGCATTATTTCTAGAGGCCCAAAGATTCAGTTCACCTTTCTAGGTATTTTAGTTTCAGGCTAGCATTATTTCTAGAGGCCCAAAGATTGAGTCCACCTTTCTAGGTATTTTAGTTTCAGGCTTGCATTATTTCTAGAGGCCCAAAGATTTAGTTCACCTTTCTAGGTATTTTAGTTTCAGGCTAGCATTATTTGTAGAGGCCCAAAGATTCGGTTCACCCTTCTAGGCATTTCAGTTTCATGCTTGCATTATTTCTAGAGGCCAAGAGATTCAGTTCACTTTTCTAGGTATTTCAGTTTCAGGCTTGCATTATTTCTAGAGGCCCAAAGATTAAGTTCGCAGTCACTGGCAAGCGACCCTGCTACCCATGCCAGTGTCGACCTGAAATCGCAAGCGCCAATGTCAGAGGGGTTCCCCGGGATTGGGCTCTACAGAGCCTTCCTCCAGAGCGATGATGACGAGCTCCTCCCTGGGTGCATGAGGGGCTCCGGGATCCCTCCCTATCGTGAATGACTTCTGTGATGAGTTAGCTCATGCTTTGTTTCATGGAGTGTTTTTTTTGTGAAGCTTGATTGATGACTTGTATGTTTAAGTGGGATATCTCATTTGTATGGACAAAGTAATATTTATCATGTTTTGCATGCTTAATTTGTAAAGATGGTTCATTTATGTCAATTGTGAGCGGGAGGAGGCCACACAAGAGCCGCCACACCAAATCCGGTAGGAAATAGGGTCCAAAGTAGTCAAATCATTGAGAAAGAGCATTTATTGTCAATCTAACCCTGCCATCCATACACCTCTTTGGTTTCGAGTTAGTTCAGGGTTAGAATCTAAGTCTAACCTGTAACTGCGTTAGAGTTCTCCTCGTCTCGGTTCATCGCCATCATACCTTCCCCATTACTGTATTCGCAGTATCCTACAAATCAAAGAGGCCCTTTTTTGCGGGAAAAATTAAAGAGGCCCTTAGACTGGTTTAGGTTCGGTCATTTTTTATAAACGTGTTATGTCCAAAATTTAATAAACGTGCTCCGGTTTCTATGAAAATAATCTGGTTTCATCTAGTAATTCATTTATTTATTTATTCTTCTGCGAGGGGTTTGCATGTAATTCTTGAGGTCTAAAATGTAAAGTACCCCGGCATATGCTCTGAGTCGTGCATGCACTATGACCCAGATGCTCTATGTCCCACATGTCGGCAAAAGGAGCACGTGGAAATAGCCTAGGAGTAGATATAGGATGATAAATGCGTGAAAAAATATGTACTGTGAAGCATAGCTGCGCTTCGAAAAGGAGACCTAAAGTGATGACAGCTATAGGCTGCATGCACCCAACTAGTGGTACTAGACATACGACTATTTTTTCCCTAAAAAAAGAGGTATGAGTGATCAGTACTCCTATTCTATCAACACGAGTCCCATCTGACGACAGCGTCCGTGCTACTACTAGCTCTTCTCCCGCGTTTCTCTCTTCTCATTCTAAACTCGGCCGACGCCGGGTGGGGCGGCGTGGGTTTGCTTAATTGCGGCCCCACCTCACAGTAAAAACGTTACGACTGGAATAAAAATGCCATATATTCCCTCCGTTCCTAAATATAAGCCTTTTTAGATAATATTTTAAATGGAATACAACATACGGATGTATGTAGACATATTTTAGAGTGTAGATTCACTCATTTTGCTCCATATGTAGTCACTTGCTGGAATCTCTAGAAAGACTTATATTTGGGAACGGAGGGAGTACTATACTAATAAAACATTAAGGCCACAAGGCGACGCAGTGCTGTCAAAATGATAGTGCCGGCTCTGTCTTCCGGAGGTCCTCATAGGGGTAGGGTGTGCGTGTGTGCGTTCATAGGGGTGAGTGTATGCACGTGTATATGAGCGCTTGTGTCTGTACTCTGTTAAAAAAAATTAGACTAGTCAGTATACTCAATATTATGCACCGCGACTAAGGCGGAGGGGAAAACGAGAGAACCACATATTTATTTACGGTATAGATTTACTCATTTTGCTCCATATGTACTCCGTCTCGATGTAGTCTAGTCACTTTTTGAAATCTCTAGAAAGGCATAGTCTTTTCTGGTTTACAGGGCTATACTAGCAAGTACGTACTACAATAGTGGGCTCACATAGCAATTTTGTCTCATGCAAGAGCCTGGCTATATGCGTGCTCCAAGGTTCCCAACTGCCATGTTCGGGTTGCGCTTGGCTCTTCGCCTCTTTGAGAAGACGAACAATGATGTTACTACTACTGCTTCTATAATATCGAATCCACTACTGCATGTCCGTCCACCGCGAGCGGGAGGGATAGCTTGTTGTAGTACTATAAGCAAAAGCCCATCCTCGTCTGCGAGCCACTGCGTGCATCGGCGAGGGAAAAGGCGCCTAGTAGTAAAATCAAGCTTCTCCTCGTTGTACGAGTTGACGCGACACATCATAGGACTAGCCCCACATGCTTGCATCTAAACTTGGCTGAAAGACCCGCAGTGTACAATATATTTGCTGCAACCTCTAACATTTACCCACCACAAATTAAAATATATATTCATGTCCTGACCAGATGAGCATGCAAACTACAATCACCAGGATGATAGGTAGGGCCAAAAGATTATTTTAATAAAAAAATGCTTCAAGAAGGCCACATAGCATGGAGCCAACCCCAACGATTTTAAGCTTACAGGCACGGTACACGCTATCATAGACTACTCTACACGTGAAACTGCCAGATGAGCACCCGGGCTGCGCTTGGCCCTTCGCCTCTTTGGGAAGTCGAACAACGATGGAGTACTACTGCAGTGGAGGAGTACTACAGTACACTTCTGGCCATCTGACACCGATAGAACTGCTACATGTCCATCGCGTGCGGGAGGGAGAGCATGTACCGAAAGCTTCTCCTAGTCCTACCAGCTACGACGCTCATGGACGAGGGAGGGATGCAGCTTCATTGACTTAGTGGTCCTGCCTTTGCATATATGATAGGTGGGACCAACAGGTGGGTAGCCCACCTGTCATACAGCCAAAGGCAGGTGCAGTTAAGGTACCAGAGCTCAATTCGCGAGGGAGAGGATAATCAAACTTCTCGTTGTTGTACGAGTTGATGCGACACATCAAAGCACTGCACTCGATATATTTAAATAATTTACCTTTACCGATGCATTAATTAGAACGCATGCATGCATGCCGTGACTCTCCTTTTTATACTTGCATGTGTTGATTTAATGCACCTTGAAGTAGTATGAATATGTGACGCTAAAGCTTTGTAATGCCCCGACCCTAAAGCGAGGGATGGTTGTGCACGAGGAGGGCGAGATCATGCACACGGAACAGGACCCGTCGATGGAGCTCTCTATGGACTTGATGGACCTCACCTTGCTACACTGCTCCTTGCGCCTCTGCCCCTTGAAGCCTCCAGTGTATGACGTTTGAATGCACCTCGTCCGTTCGGCTGATCGAGCAAGGTGCAGGTTTCTTGACTGATGTGATGTTTGATTGTTTTGTGCGGTGCAAGGGAGGGCACCTGGCCTACACGGACTGCCGCGTCGGGCACCCTGGGAACCAGCTGTAGTGCCAGAAGTGAGAGCGCCGCGGTGGCTTCGATGTGCGGAACACGGTGGTGGACGCCGTCCTTTCATCGGTGACGGTGGAATGCCCGCATGAAGGCTGTGGGCTCTACGTCACTTACCATAAGCTCGCCGATGACCAGAGCATGTGTCTGCTCGCGCCCTACAAATGCCCTGTGCACGTCTGCGGCTACGAAGGCCCGCCACCGGCGCTCTCCCACCGCATCAGCACCGTGCATCCCATGCCTGTGCATAGGATTCAGTATGACAAGGTGCTCTAGCTACAAGTGCTACTGTCGGAGCCATGGCTCTTGTTGTTCGCAGAGGAGGATAATCACACGTTTTTCTTGGTCGGTGGCATGCTCGACATTGATGCGCCTATCGCCGTGTGGGTCGTCTGCATCCGAAAGGGGCGTCCCCATTGCTGCACTACGTGGACAAGCTATGGGCGAATAGCCCGCCGGGGGAGCCCAAAGGAACGACCGACACCGTCAAGGTGGAAATGGAGGTGATAAGCATCAAGGATCCCAGCGACGTCGCCATGCAGGAGCTGACCTTCTTGACAGCTCTGCCCAAGCTGCTGGCCGAGGCTAAGCTCGTGTCCCTCCATATTCAGATTGACAAGCTCACGTCCTAAATGTTTCTAAAGTGCCTTCTGTTTATCTTATTAATATGCTAATATAGGGATTAGCTCGGTCTACTTTAGCTTAAGAGATGGTGGGTTTTGGTGGCGATGCAACAATTACTTCGACATCAGATCAATAATTTCCAACAGTCAAACGGATATTTTGTGTCTGTTGGATATAAAGTTCCTTTGGGTAAGAAGTACTACTTGTCATCAAAATGGATAAAAGGAGATGTATCTAGATGTATTTTAGTTCTAGATACGTCCCTTTTTATCCATTTTGAGGACAAGTATTTTCGGACGGAGGGAGCTTATATGCTTGTTCGTTCACAAAGTGTTTCATACTTGTGCGAGTTGATGTGACACATCAAAGTAGTACTACTACTGGTAGTACTCCCTCCGACCCTAATTTCTTTGTGCATAAGTCGAGGTGCAGATACCAAGCAGGGCCTGGTTGTGTTGGACAACTCACCCGACTGTGCACCAGGCAGCCGAAGCTCGTGTCGTGTTGGTGCCGTGTGCGGCCCGCACATTAACCAAAACCTCGCGCCTCCAGCTTAGCCTCCACATTTTAAACTTCTCAATCTCAAGGCCAAGGAGCAACGTGAAACCTATGATAGAGACAATCGAATGGTTGAGAACACTACAATTCGTAGCTACATATGCGTGTGTGAGACAGTACAAGTGTGTGCATGCACCTCATCTCTTCCTGTATAACGTACTAAACTCAGAGTACAAGTGTATGTGGGTGGCATCGACCTGGGAGCTAGAGATGGTGCGTGCGGGAAGTCTCGAGAGATAGGTGTAATGCGTGTGAAAAAGACTAGTCTATAGCTCGCCACGAGGCTATTCCTGTCGAACGCCCCAATAACCATAATATATGTATCCGACGGTGCCAGTTATTGCACGTACACAGCAGTAGAAAAAGAACTACCATGGCATATGCTACACCACAACAGAGAACACGTGCCCACGTTACGCCATCCGAGAATATGCCGCACTTCAAAACTAGAACCGTCAATAAATTTTGAGCTTGCGGCTCATCACTTTCCAAATTACTACTACTACCACGCTATGGTTAATTGCAAACCTGTTCACACTGATCACAACCTAAATGGTTTCCCACTTAGAAGTGTATTAGTACTCGGCTATAAATACTACTATGCCAAGATGACTGCACATTCCTCCTCAACTCCTCATCCACAAAAACTAACAAGTCATTCAACATCCTTCCCTTGCGTCTATTGGGAAACGTAGCAATAATTCAAAAAAAATCCTACGTGTCACCAAGATCAATCTAGGAGATGTTAGCAACAAGAGAGAGAGGGAGTGCATCTTCGTACCCTTGAAGATCTCTAAGCGGAAGTGTTGGAAGAACGCGTTTGATGGAGTCGTACTCGCGGCGATTCAAATTGCGGAAGATCCGATCTAGCGCCGAACGGACGGCGCCTCCGCTTTCAACACACGTACAGCCCGGGGACGTCTCCTCATTCTTGATCCAGCAACGGGGGAGGAGAAGTTGAGGGAGAGCTCCAACAGCACGACTGCGTGGTGGTGAAGCTTGTGGTTTTCCTGCAGGGCTTCGCCAAGCTCTACGGAGCAGGAGGAGGTGTTCGAGGAGGGAGGGACTGCGCCAGGGGAAGGGTATGGCAGCCCTCCCACCCCCCACTATTTATAGGGGAAGGGGAGAGGGGGCCGGCCCCCTTAGATCCCACCTACAAGGGGGCGGCGGCTATCGGTGTTCTGGGAACGGGGGTACCCAGACTTGCCTGCCTGCGGCCTGCGGCATGGCTCAAGGAGTGGCCCAGTACGGCCCATCTTCATCAACACATGCTCAAGACGCTCGCGAGGGGCCAAGCCTCGCGGGGCAGACGACGGGAGGCTTCCTCAGGCATGGCCTCATCAGCCTGGCTCTCGAGGAGGCGGAGAGATCAAGGTGGGGTACCTCACGAGGTGCCCGTGACGCAAGCCATGACGACCAAGGCGCAGGCAGGCGCCAGGCGGGCGCCGGCCTGTGCAGAGTCCTTGTTTCCCCTTTGGTGCAAAGGGGGCAAGCGCAGGCAAGGGTATCAAGCAAAGGCAACCATTTCGGTGCAACAAGACCAAGACCAGCAGGACGGCAGAGCGGAGGTCATCGTGGACCCAAGCAAGCATCATCGTCAGGGTCTTTTGGCAGGCGAGGACCAACTTTAGTCAGGATAAGTGTACTAGATGTTCCCCTTCAAATTGGCCAATTGTTGGCGACCTTCCCGCTCAATATTAGGGAAGAGGCCCGGGGCCTTCGCCCATAAATAGGACTAGCCACCGACAAGGTAGAGGCATCGAGAGATCAACCAAAGAGAGAGAGAGAGAGAGAGGTGACTGAACTCCCCTAGCAGTTCATCGGCCCAACCAAGAACAGACCCTCGCGAGGCTGTTCTTGCTTTGTATTGTTCCTCATCAGCCCCAGAGGCAATCCACACACCGCAAACTGGAGTATGGTATTACACCACAGTGGTGTCCTAAACCAGTATAAATCTTGTGTCCCTTGTGTTCTCCTTCGTGTAGTTTAGATCCTTGCGAGGCGGTGAGACATGGGTAGGATGAGGGTGTGATCTCCGCGTGCACCCCAGTGTTGGAACCTCAAGGGTCTGTCGGAACCCGAAATCCGATATTTGGCGCACCAGGTAGGGGTGTGCCAGAATCTGCTCTCCGTCGCCTCGTGTTTCGCCGCCCGTCGCATCATCATCATGTCCGGCGACCCATCGGGCAACCCATATCCCTGGGCGGCCTGGCCCGCCCACGCAGAGCCGCTCACCCAGGGCGACCTCAACCCCGTGCCCCAGGCAGCCCGCGGTCCGCAGGGCGCTGCGGGCCGCGGGCGACGCGGTCAGGCGACACCAGCGCTCACACCACGGCAGGTGCGGTCGGCAGGGAGGGCCTCGAGCCACACCGCGGCCACGGCGCCGTACTCACGGCGAGAGCAGGCGAACTCAAGGGCCACGCTCACGGTGGCTCGAGAACTACTGCAATGCAGGCTGCTGGAGGGCGGCCGCGACGTACTACTGGCGCGGGTGGCAGAGCTCCTGCGCTCCGCCGCCTTGGGGGCTGCCCCCTTCTGCACCCAACTGTTGCCTCAGGCCGAAGGTGGACCGCACGGGGGCTCCACACGCGTGAGCACAGCTCCCAGCAGATTCCAGGGCCACTCCAACGCCAACCAGGCCCTCAGCGCCTGGCCACCAACGGCGCCGCCTCCACCTCCGACCTTTGAAGGAGGATCCACCACAGCCCACGGTTCCGGTGAGCCGCCATGCTACCACTCCCAGGTTGGCATCGAGGGCAGAACTGCGTGGCACATGTGGCACTACAGCAAGGCATTCGGGGCGGCGGCCCCGGAGGCGTATGTGCCACACATGATGGATCAAGGGCACGCGCAGGAGGAAGACCATGGCCAGTTCCTCAGCCCAGGCTGGGGAGAAGAAACACCCGAGGCCGAGCTCTTTCAGGAGCCAAGGGAAGGCCCCGTCGACCGCACCAGAGGCAGTGACTATCGGGTATCGCTAATCCCTCAGTAACAAGCATTCGCTAACCATGGATCGCAGCAGGTACAGGTCATCGCAGCGGGTGGCTTCCCCAATCCAGCAGCTCCCCACCCCACAGGAGGAGGGCACTGGGGGCTGTAGGAGAGGGGCCGAGATCCGGCCTCGCCCGCACGACGCTCGGAGCAAGGCACCCTCAGGAGGTAGGCCCTCTGTCGGGGAGGTGCCCCAGGGCCTACCCCCGGCAAAGGACCCGCGGTCGTCGGGGGAACCGCTGGCGACCGCTCTATCCCATCGGCGGCGTCCTTGGTCTCCGGCCGTCGTCGGTGGCAATAGAGTGTGGCACAAGGTGGGGACCTCGTCTGGCGATATGAAGCAAGGCCAGTACCTGTGAAGAAGGCCCACTGCCTGTGAAGCTCGCTGCCCCGTGACACTCTCACATAATAATGAGTGGGGCTGTACACGCCCCGGAGTCTCCGCAGAGCCGCCCTCGGGCCTCGGGGGCTCCCTCCCATGCCCAGTGGCAGCACTTAGCTCCGCGCTGGTGAGAAGACGTCGAAGACTAGACTAGGTGTCGGACGCGGCTTTTTCTTCTTTTTCTGCTTTTCCCCCTGGTTGTTTCTTTTCCCTGTTGGATTTAAGTTGGATTTGAGCTTAAAACGTGCGTGTGTCCGGGGAAGGCGTGTTTAGTCTCGATCGACCAATCTCTTGAGTTCTAGTTGCCGCTTTGCGTTCGTCCGATCTTCAGCTGCCTCCCCTCGCAAGCCCCTTGCGAGCCGGGCCAGGCCCAGCAAGAACGCAGCCCAGACTGCCATCGGCACACCCTCTCAGGAGGATCTACTTGCAGGTTCAACAAGCTCGTTCGGGAGACGCTCAGGGCACCACAACCCTCCGCAGGCTAGCTCAGGGCCCACGCAGGCCAAAGGTAAACAAGCTGGCCAGCTCGCCATAAACTAGTCGCCCAGCGCAGGCACGCGGGTGATACCATGTCTACAAATACTCTAACTGCAAGTTTTTACACGGGGGGCTCCCCCTCCCAAAATGCTCTTACAATCTCCGGGGCCAAGCCCGAACTCTCTCTACGCAGGGTAGAAACAGGAACGGCACATGGTCAATCAGATAAATCCCCCAATGCATCCCCAGGAACACCTCCGGAGCCGCCGCTGGCGTCGCTGGCTTCACTGTCGCCTCCTACGTCGCCGCCGACAGCACCTGGGTCATTCATCACTTCAACCTCACCAGTGCCCGGGCCATTCACCACTCCGCCCTCGTCGGCGGCTACGACCACGCCGTCGTCGTCAGTGGTGAAGGCCCGAACCAGGGCGTCCATGTTGTCTTCCACCCAGTTCGCCAGATCGCCCCGGGCGGCCAAGGGCACCGGTGTTGAAGACGGCTGAAGACACGAGAGAAAGCACGCCAAAGTAGGGCGTGGCTCCTCTCCTCCACCAACCTGTCGGCTCTACCTGAACGGGCCTCCAGCTGCCTCACCATGTCGGTGAAGAACTGAAGGTTACCAGCATAGTTGAGCACATGAGGTTCCCCGACGGCTGCCTTGCAGACGATACCCAAGGCCGTGTTGGCTCTTTCCCGGAGCTCGCGGAGCATGGGGCTGTGCACGTGCTCCAAGGTCTGCCACTGGCGTATCTCGTCCTCGTTCCGCCGCGCAACGGCCTTGGCCGCGTCCACCCTTTGGTGGAGAAGAAGCATCTCGGCTCGGGCAGAAGCCAGTTCTGTCTGTGCCGTGCCAAGGGCAGCCCCGGTAGCATCTGCATGCCGCGTCACTTCATCCAGCTTGGCCCTCAGGGCAGCGGACCTGCCCGCTGCTTCGACCTGGATCAGCTCAAGCCTCTCCACGAACTCGCGCTCGAGGTTCGAGCGAGCCGCCGCTACGCGGCGATCAACTTCTTCCGAGGCTCGGGCTTCCCTCGCAGCGACATCGTCCTCCGCCTGCACCAACATGTGCTCCCTCGTCTCCAATCGCTCAAGTTCCAGAGCGCGCTCGGTGGCCTCCAGCCTCAGTGCCTCCTCACACTTTTGAAGCTCTGCCCGATCAACCGAGGCCCGCTCCATCGATGCAAGGGCCGCCTCGCACAACTCCACCTGTTGCTCCAGGGAGCTGCTCAGGGCCCAGAGCTCCCAGCTCTTCTGCGGCCCTGCGCCGCTGGTTGGCCTCCTAAGCCTCTTCGACGGCCCGAGAGCAGGCCTCCCGAGAAGCTGCCAGCGATGCCTCGGCCTTCTCACTGTCGAGGTCACGCTGGTGGCGCGCAAGGGCAACAACCACCTTCAGCTTGCGCCTCTCCTCAGCTAGGCGCAGGCCCTCGGCCTCAAGGCGCGCGTCCTCGTCAGCAAGCTCTACACCAAGCTGGATCACAGCGTCCGCCGCCCTCCGGAGGAACCCTTGGCGGAGGGCACGACGCCCCCGAGCATGCTCAAGCACGTCTTTCGCATCTCCTTCCGCCTCGGGCGCGCGAGGAGGGCCACGGATCAGCACTCCCTGCTGGGCAGGGGCTGGGGGCTGGCGCCCCCGCGATGGCCGGACGCGCCTCGCCAGAAGCCTGGCCCAGAGCCAGTTCACCCTCCGAGGAAGATCGCAAGGCCGACCTCAGCCAGTCGCTGTCCGCAACCAGTCGAAGAGCACAGGGCAGGCTGGCTATGCCCCGGGAGGGCTCGCGAAAGATGGTCAAGAGGGGTGCAGAACCAAGACGCACCGTAGGATGGCCCGCCTCTCCAACCGGCCTCACCACAAGGGAAGTGCTGGAGCCCGGGACACTTCGGGAAGGTGGAGGGGGCGAGGCCTGGAGGGATGGCTCCTCAGTTACCTCTGCGAACTCGACAGGAAGGGCCCTGCAGGGTAATGGTCAGCTGAAGCAGCAGGGGAATAAGGAGCAGAGGAAGGGAAAGGCTTACTCATCAGTGGCGAAGTACTTCCTGCGTTTCAATAGGCGGCAAGGGTAATCATCACCCAAGGCCTCCCTTCTCTTTCTGAGAGCCTCGAAGTCCACGCGGAAGCGACCCAGAAGCTCGGCGCAGGGGTCAGCTTGCGATGAGGAAGAAGCGTCAAGGTGCCCGGCGTCGGAGGCCTCGCCCAGAGACACGTCGCCAGATGCCACGTCAAGGAGGGTCGCCGGGACCTCGGGGGCCTCTGCCACGGGAGCCACAGGCCGTGGCTTGGTGCCTTCAGCCGCCGCAGGGTGGGCCTCAGGAGCTGCCACCTCAGGAGTACCGCGTGGCGTCATCATCTCGAAGGCGGCCCCCTCAGCCCCCGACGTCCCTTGCCTCCCAGCTCCGCCACTCGAGGAAGGGCCGTCGTGGGAAACCGGAAGGGCAACCACCACAACTGGGTTCTTGCGGGGCCCCCTGAGGCCTGCGGGACGCAACCCCCATTCATCGAAGATGGGCATCTGCTTCACGAAATCGCCCCTGTTCGAGCAAAGGTACAGCAGGACGCCCCCATGCCGGATGCTGCCAGGAGAAGGGTCCCTAGTCAGGATCATGAGAACCTTCCTTAGCACTTCGGGCGTCAGATCTTCCTCTTGGAGCCACATGTGGTCTTCACGTCTCACGAAGGGCCATCCACCGGGAATGACACTGGAGAGGGGCAATGCGGCTCAGGAGGAACTCCTTCACGACATGGGTGCCGTCACACCGAGAGACCTCAAGTACATGAATCGATGCCAAACGAAGACGAGCCGGGGGCTCGTGAGCTTCTCCTGGCCCCAGCCCGAGTTGGGGATAGCAGGAACGGTTGGTTCCGAAAGCAGGGGGCTGGGCATCCCAGCGTCCACGTACAGCCACCACTCACGAACCCCGGTCGCGGGCGGAGGAAGGCTAAAGTCAATTCCCGAAGCCGTTGTTTCTGGTGCGGCAAGGAAGCTCACACACCCCGAGCATTGGGTAGGATCGCTGAGACGCAAAGAGATGAAGTGGAGCAGCAAGGCAATTGAAGGAGGGATGCCCATCATCACCTCACAGACAAAAGCGAAAACAGAAAGAAGAGTAATGGATTCGGGAACCAAATGCATCATGTGGATCTGGTAATGAGAAAGCATAGCATTGAAGAAATCGGAAATGGGGGGAACCAGACCCGCCCACAGAGCATCGGCAAAGTACCGGACCTCGGTGGCTGTTCTGTCAATGGAGAAGTGAGACGCGAACCAGACCATCGTCCTCCCACACTCGTTGAAGATGGTGGCGATAGCGGAATTGACCTTGTCCGAGCCTTCCCGGTTGAGTATGATCGACCGGTCAACAGCGGGAGCCACCGACGGCGACGGGCAAGGCGAGGGCACAGGCTTTGGCCCTTTCCCCTTCTTCGTCAGGGCCATGGCGACAGGAAGGGGGAGGATGCGAGATTGGATTGGAAGCAGAGGCTGGAGCTTGAGAGAAGGAAGAGCAGAAGGCGCGCGAGCGGCGAGAAGAGGGGAGATTGTGTACAACGGCGGGTCCGCCTAGGTGAGGCGCAAAATAAGGAGGCATGGGGGAACAGGGATGCCCACGTCCAATCAACCGCCATGCGGCGCCCAAGTCCGCAGGCTATTGGGGCCCGCGGCGCTTCGCACTTGCCTCTTCGCTTCTTTGCTAAGCCAAGTCCAAGCGCACCTTGGGCCCGGGGGCTACTATCGGTGTTCTGGGAACGGTGGTACCCAGACTTTCCTGCCTGCGGCCTGCGGCGTGGCTCAAGGAGTGGCCCAGTACGGCCCATCTTCATAAACACATGCTCAAGACCCTCGCGAGGGGCCAAGCCTCGCAGGGCATACGACAGGAGGCTTCCTCAGGCACGGCCTCGTCAGGCCGGCTCATGAGGCGGAGAGATCAAGGCGGGGTACCTCATGAGGTGCCCGTGATGCAAGCCATGACGACCAAGGTGCAGGCAGGCGCCAGGCGGGCGCCGGCCAGTGCAGAGTCCTTGTTTCCCCTTTGGTGCAAAGGGGGCAAGCGCAGGCAAGGGTATCAAGCAAAGGCAACCATTTCGGTGCAACAAGACAAAGACCAGCAGGACGGCAGAGCGGAGGTCATCTTGGAGCCCAAGCAAGCGTCATCGTCAGGGTCTTTTGGCAGGCGAGGACCAATTTTACTCAGGATAAGTGTACTAGATGTTCCCCTTCAAATTGGCCAATTGTTGGCGCCCTTCCCGCTCAATATTAGGGAAGAGGCCCGGGACCTTCGCCTATAAATAGGACTAGCCACCCACAAGGTAGAGGCATCGAGAGATCAACCAAAGAGAGAGAGAGAGAGAGAGGTGACTGAACTCCCCTAGCAGTTCATCGTCCCAACCAAGAACAGACCCTCGCAAGGCTGTTCTTCTTTTGTATTGTTCCTCATCAGCCCCAGAGGCAATCCACACACCGCAAACTGGAGTAGGGTATTACACCACAATGCTGGCCTGAACCAGTATAAATCTTGTGTCCCTTGTGTTGTCCTTCGTGTAGTTTAGATCCTTGCGAAGCGGTGAGACATGGGTAGGCTAAGGGTGTGATCTCCGCGCGCACACCAGTGTTCGAACCTCAAGGGTCTGCTGGAAACCGAAATCCGACAGCGGCCAAGGGGGAACTTTCCCCCCAAGTTTGGTGGGAGGCACCCCCACCCCCTACAGTTTCCAACCTAGGCGCCTTGGGCCCTTGGGAGAGGCGTACCAGCCTACTAGGGGGCTGGTTCCCACCTTGTTCAGCCCATTAAGTCCCTCGGGGCCGGTGGACCCCCGGACACATTTCGATGGTCCCGGTAGAATACCGATAACCCCCAAAACCATTATGGTGACTGAAACTGGAATTCCCATATATAAATCTTTACCTCCGGACGATACCGGAACTCCTCGTGACATCCAGGATGTCATCCGGGACTCCGAACAACCTTCGGCAACCACATACCATTTCCCATAACAACTCTAGCGTCACCGAACCTTAAGTGTGTAGACCCTACGGGTTCGGGAAACATGCAGACATGACCGTGGCATCTCTTCGGCCAATAACAAATAGTGGGATCTGGGTACCCATGTTGGCTCCCACATGTTCCACGATGACCTCATCGGATGAACCACGATGTTGGGGATTCAATCAATCCCGTATACAATTCCCTTTGTCCACCGGTATGTTACTTGGCCGAGATTCGATCGTCAGTATCCCCATACCTCGTTCAATCTCGTTACCGGCAAGTCTCTTTACTCGTTCCGTAACACATGATCCCGTGACTAACTCCTTAGTCACATTGAGCTCATTATGATGGTGCATTACCGAGTGGGCCCAGAGAAGTGACAAATCCGAGTGTCGATTCGTGCCAACCCAACAGACACTTTCAGAGAAACCTGTAGTGCACCTTTATAGCCACCCAGTTATGTTGTAACGTTTGGTACACCCAAAGCATTCCTACGGTATCCAGGAGTTGCACAATCTCATGGTCTAAGGAAATTAAACTTGACATTAAAAAATCTCTTAGCAAACGAACTACACGATCTTGTGCTATGCTTAGGATAGGGTCTTGTACATCACATCATTCTCCTAATGATGTGATCCCATTATCAATGAGATCCAATGTCCATGGTCCGGAAACGACAACCATCTATTGATCAACGAGCTAGTCAACTAGAGGCTTACTAGGGACATATTAGGGTCTATTTATTCACACATGTGTTACGGTTTAAGGTGAATACAATTATAGCATGAACAACAGACAATTATCATGAAGAAGGAAATATAATAATAAAAAATTTATTATTGCCTCTAGGGCATATTTTCAACAGCGCCTGCCATGGCCAGCATGAGTTCTGGAGCGAGAGATTACCACCAGGGAGAGGTGAGCATGGAAGCGGAAGCACGAGAGATGTCCTGCCTCGCCACGAAAGAAGCTCACATGTGCCGCCACGCGGAAGTAGCAACATAGAGGTCCTGTCACGCCGCCGAAGTAGCACGGAGGTCCCATCGTGCTGTCAATGCAGCAGACTGGTCCGGCCACGCCGCGGAAGCAGCAGAGATGTCCCGCCGCGCCGCGGCGGCCTGTGAAAATGTTTTGTGGGCAGGCGACCACTCTTACAGGCGCATGCATGCAATCGTCCATAGCCAGATAGAACAGATCTCCGGCTGGGCGAGGTTGCAGGATGACATGAAAGCCTCGTTTGAACAGGCTACCGGCGTCATCCGGCAACTAGGGAGGGTGAGAGGCTCTGGGCCGAGCGCGATCTGCAGAGGGCGAAGATCATCCGAAGTGCAGACCAGCAGGAGGAGACTAGTGCCTTGTTGAAGAGGACCGACGTCATCGTCAAGAAACTTATGGACGAGAATGACATGCTCCGCATCGAGCACCAAAGGCTGGTGGAGGAATCTGTGGATGCTCTCAAGCAACGTCTTGATGACACGAAAGAGCTCATCGCCACTCACCGCGGAGACTAGTTCCTGCGGCTTGCAGCAACGCATCAAGAAATTAGAGATCAGCGAGATAGATCGTTATCTTCCTTCTTCTTGTGCCCTTGTGTATTTCGGGCGTAGCCGTATGTGGCTTTTTAAATTCTCTTCCTAATTATTTAAGACAATTATTATCCACTGTCGTCGTCCTTATATATTCATCAGTCTTTCTATTAGTCGCAGTAGATGCTATATAGGTCCATCAGATCATACATCAAGATCCATGTAGAATTTTCTTTTTAGATTTTCTTTTTTCTCACTAAAATCTCAGTTGAGTGAGACATAGCCATGCCATTAAACAGTGGCTCGGGCGCCATTAATTGAGACCTTGGGAGAGTGGTGGACGGCAGATGGAGGTCAAAGGGCTCTCCTCCCGATAAGCACGCGCAGGGGTCTAATCGCACGCCTCTCGTACTCCAATAGCTACCCTGCATGGCGCCTCCTAGCTTATAAAAAAGGGACACGTGGCGGCACGTAAATGGTAAATAGAACGCCCACGGTTTCAATAATACTTGCGTTTCCAATTGTAACATGACAACACTTGTTCCAAAATCACTTTGTTGATAGTTAATGTGTGTGTCTTCGCAAATCGGACAGCAAAATTACCATAGCATGTTGGTGCCATGTCATGGCACCAAGCCAAGTTTCATGATTTTCATGCGTGATTTGGATATACAGGAATTAGAAAACCAAGTTTCTCAATGTTTGCAACCCAGCCACGACGCCCAGAATTTTGAATTTCATTCCCATTTCTTGCATGGGACCTACAAATTTACCCGAGGAAGAGCATGTGCTTGTATTTCAAATTTGAATTATGCACATAAAGGTGACACATTCCCTCTCAGAACCACGAGCCTTCTTGAGAGAAGCTACGGTTTGCAAGAAGCTTATACCAAAATTTGTTCCTATTCGGCCAATTTTTTTTACCACAGCATGGTAGTACCATGACATGACACCATGCCAAGTTTCATGATTTTCAGGCGTGTTTTGGATTTACAAGAATTTTAAAACCAAGTTTCTCAATGTTCTCGGCTGAGCCACGATGCCCAGGTGTTTGAATTTCATTCCCATTTCTTGCATGCGACCTAGAAATTCACTCGAGGACACAACTGTGATTTTTCAACCAACTTTGGTGCACTGGAGTATGTGGTCGTAGTTCAAATTTGAATTACGCACATTAAAAAGACCAGAAACTCAATTAATGTATAAAAAAGGCCAAACGAACCCGAAATAATTCCAAAACATAACAGGGCACTCATGTAGTTCTATGTTGCCTCTGTAAAGAAACTGAAGGGGGCAGCGTATATTGTTTCGCACTCAAAGGTGGCACGTTCCCTCTCAGAACCACGAGCCTTCTTGAGAGAAACTTCGGTTTGCAAGATTCTTATACCAAAACTTGTTTCAAATCGGCCCAATTTTTTACCACAGCATGTTAGTGCCATGACATGACACCATGCCAAGTTTCATGATTTCCAGCTGAGTTTTGGATTTACATGAATTTAAAATCCAAGTTTTTCGATGTTCTCGGCCAAGTCACGACGCCCAGATGTTTGAATTTCATTCTCATTTCTTGCATGGGACCTAGAAATTCAACCAAGGACACACATGTGATTTTTCAATGAACTTTGGTGCACCGGAGCATGTGCTTGTAGTTCAAATTTGGATTATGCACATTAAATGTCCAGAAACTCAACTAATGTATAGAAGGGCCAAACGAACCCGGAATAATTCCATTTAACAGGGCACTCATATAGTTCTATGTTGCCTCTGTAAAGAAAATCAGGGGGAGCAGCGTATATCATTTCGCACACAAAGGTGACATGTTCCCTCTCGGAACCACGAGGCTTGTTGAGAGAATCTCCGGTTTTGCAAGAAGCTTATACCAAAACTTGTCCCAATTCAGCCAAAATTATATAGATGAAAACTAGGTTTAGATTATCCCAAACATCATGCTACCTAGACCAATGTACTATGATTTGAATTCAACATAAAATGGATACAAATATTTGAATTGGAGATCGTATGGTACATGTAGTTAATAGTGAAATATGATTACTGCTATATGCATGTTTTTTGTTATCAAGATAATATTTAAATGATTGTATAAATTGAAAACAATCATATTCAAATAAGGAAAATTGATTCAAATTTAGTCCATATGGTAGACGACAATATATATGTTCATAGGGTGGAGTAAAATGTTCATATATGATGGAAGATCAAAATGTACGACTACATCAATTATAAACCATAAGGTCACCTAACGATATATTCGAACTCAACATAACGTGGATCCAAAAATTGAAATTAAAATATAAAAAGGGACATTACATTTTCTTTTGGTGGGAATTGATTTGTTTTTGGTTGTTGTTGAGGGAAGTGCGAATCGATTTGGTACTATACAGGGTAATCTTGTTCTCCTGATTTTTTTAAATTTTTCTTGTAATTTTTTCAATGCGTTTATAGCAATATAGTAAAAGGGGACATGACTCTCTTGTGTCTTGTATGAATTGTTTTTTTGTACACGTTAAGTTTGTTCTGCCGAACAAGGAATCTGCACCTTGTTATCCCAAAATTTTCAAGCTCGAGTATCTATTGTCTCACCTTCTTTGAAACTCCTACCTCTTCAACTCGCGTCGTGCCTTGTTATCCCAAAATTTCGACGCGCACGAAAACTCCCTCCTCATCCGAAATCGGTCCCACAGCCCAGACATGCAAAATCCCCCTTCTACCCCTTAGCCAAAAATGCCGGCTCGACGTCACGGTATCAAAATCGGTGGGGGTACGCTGGTTACTTACCCTACATTTTGGACAAGAGCGTCCCTAAGCCATGGCTCCCCCCTACCTTCCCTTTCGTTCCCCCCATTCGTACACCAAGGCCACCAAACCCGCGAAACCCCATGCTCCTCCATTGAACTCTCGACCACTCCCGACGACCGCCGACCGCAACAGCTCGCCGTCCCTCATCCACCGCACTGGATGAGTATCCTTCGTTGATCTCATCATCCCCGGATTAGCCGTCCCGTCCTCCACCTACAAGGAGCTGGCTCGACGTTCACCTCGTCTATTGCGCCACCTCCATCCCCACAGCACCGTCTTGCCCTGCCCCACCGGAATCGCAGCACCCTCACCAATTCCTCCGATGAAGCCGAGGCCAACTCAGCGCCACCAAGGAGGTTCTGCACTTACCGCTGCATTTTATCTTTTATTCGATCTCACGGGGCTGGCGATGCTCGATACCGAGCAGCCATGGCGGGTCTCCGTGGACGGCGCCGTCGCCGGCCACTTCATCCATGGCGTCTCTCCCCCATATCGTTGCTTCCTCGGTGGCGACTTCCACACCGGCACTAGCTGCAGCTGCTCTGGCTCTCGCTCGCGCTGCTGCTACTGTTCCGGCTCTCGCTCGTGCTGCGGCTCTGTTCTTGCTGTCGGTCGCCCTACTGCACTGCTGTTGCTTTCGTTCGTGCTACTGCTCTGCTCTTTCTCTCATTCGTGCTGCTACTCTGCTCTTGCTCTCGCTCGTGCTACTGCTGTTGTTGCACGACCTCCGGCAGCTACAGGAGTTGCTGCTTTAGCACTCGCTCGTGGTGCTACTTTACAACTTGCTCTCTGCTAGTGTGTTCCCTGCTCGAGCGTTTGCTGATTTAGATCACTGCTTCTCTGCTACTAGTGCTCGAACGCCCTAAACATCTATTGCAATGCTCTGCTACTAGTTCAATCAGTTTCAACAGTAAAATTCTGTTTCGGCTGTAAAGTTCAGTTTCTTCAGTTAAGTTCAGAGTGAACAGTACTTATAGCATCTGTCGGAGCGGCCGTGGTGCGGCTGATGCGTTTTACATCTAGCACTTTTTGGTGATGAATTTTACATCATCTATTGCAGATGATACTAGAGTCCCACTTCAGATTAACATTGTCTGTCTTGTCCTGCTTCAGCCTCGCCGCCGTACACCTCACCGGAGCTGCTCCAATGACAGAACCGTCCATCACAGCGGAGCAGTACCCTCGGCACCGTTTCCAGAGGCCTCAGATCTTCTTCCCCACCTCCGACAGTCACACCAACATCACCATTGAGGGAGTCCTGGATTAGGGGGTGTCCGGATGGCCGGACTATGACCTTCGGCCGGACTCCCGGACTATAAAGATACAAGATTGAAGACTCCGTCCTGTGTCCGGATGTGACTTTCCTTGGCGTGGAAGGCAAGCTTGGCAATACGATATGAAGATCTCCTCCTATTGTAACCGACTCTGTGTAACCCTAGCCCTCTCTGGTGTCTATATAAACAGGAGAGTTTTAGTCCGTAGGACGAACAACAATCATACCATAGGCTAGCTTCTAGGGTTTAGCCTCTCTGATCTCGTGGTAGATCCACTCTTGTACTACCCATATCATCAATATTAATCAAGCAGGAGTAGGGTTTTACCTCCATCGAGAGGGCCCGAACCTGGGTAAAAACATCGTGTCCCTTGTCTCCTGTTACCATCCGCCTAGACGCACAGTTCGGGACCCCCTACCCGAGATCCGCCAGTTTTGACACCGACATTGGTGCTTTCATTGAGAGTTCCTCTGTGTCGTCGCCTTTAGGCCCGATGGCTTCTTCGATCATCAATCACGACGCGGTCCAGGGAGAGACGTTTCTCCCTGGACAGATCTTCGTATTCGACGGCTTCGCACTGAGGGCCAACTCATTTGGCCATCTGGAGCAGATCGAAAACTACGCCCCTGGCCATCAGGTCAGGTTTGGAAGTTTAAATTACACGGCCGACATCCGCGGGGACTTGATCTTCGACGGATTCGAGCCATGCCCGAGCATGCCGCACTATCACGATGGACATGATTTAGCTCTGCCGCTGGACAACGCCCAAAGCGTCGCTCAGGTGCCCGCTCTGACCATTAGCTCGGAGCCTGCTGCTCTAGTCGGGGATGGACGGTTGGACGCCACCCCGGGAGCCTAGTTGAATACCAGCCTAGTCGTTTACAGGGCCCGTCACTCCAAGGTGCCGGACTCCTCTCCGGACTCCATATATTCCGCACCCCTTCCGATCGAACCCGATTGGGCTCAGATCATGGATTTCACCGCCGCGGACGTCTTTCAGCACTTGCCCTTTGGCGACATCCTGAATTCACTAAAGTCTCTCTCTTTGTCAGGAGAGCCCTGGCCGGATTACGGTCAGCATGGTTGGGATGCGGTCGACGAAGAAATTCGAAACCTACCCACCACCCACTTGGTAGCCACTGTCGACGATCAAACCGACATGCTCGACTTCGACTCTGAAGACATTGACGGTATGGACACCGATAAAGGAGTCAAACAAGAACCAGCACCTATAGGGCATTGTAAAGCCGCCTCATCATACGATGTATACATGGTGGACACACCTAACAGAAATGACAACGAGGATCAAAAGGGCGCAACCAGGGATCGCTCCCTGGAAAAACAATCAAAGCGGTGGCGTAAGCGCAAGGCCAAGCCCCACCTCGACAAAGACCCAGCCATAGAGCAGGGTGAATCAAGGGAAGATGAACATGCCATTGAGCAACCGTCCAAACAGGGCGGACAATCCGAACAACCCATCCCCGGGAAAGATAATAGTCCGGACGACCTCACACCGAACAAATTGCTGGAACATCAGAACCTCCACCAAAGGCTCGTTGCCACTGCACGTAGCCTGAAAAAGCAGAAGCAGAGGCTCAAAACAACGGAAGATGCACTCGGGATCAGATGGGGCAAAGTACTCAATACCGCACACAAATACGGCAACAGTCGTCATACAAAGAGCTATCCAAAGTGGAAACTACTTTCGGAATTTGATGAAGAGGACATAAAGCCCCAGCAGTAAAAAAATGAAGAAGCCACAAGGCCGGATAGAAGACCCCATGATCGATCTCAAGCAACGAAGGGCGCCGCACTCAATATGGCGCGCAACCCGTCCAAGAATTCGCATCAAAAAACTGGCCCAACCAGATCCATCTACGGGCCGAGAAAGAAAGCTCCAGTGGGCAATTCAATGCAAAAAATATCCGAACATCGTGGCACACCTAAATACAGGGGCGCCGCGCATCCCCTATGTTTCACCGATGAGGTGCTGGACCACGAATTCCCAACGGGGTTCAAGCCCGTAAACATAGAAGCATATGACGGAACAACAGACCCTGGAGTCTGGATCGAGGATTATATCCTCCACATACACATGGCCAGAGGAGATGACCTCCACGCCATAAAATACTTACCCCTTAAGCTCAAAGGGCCAGCCTAGCATTGGCTTAAAAGCCTTCCCGTAAACACCATGGGAAGTTGGGAAGCGCTCGAGGATGCTTTCCGAGCAAATTTTCAAGGGACCTATGTCCGACCTCCGGATGCAGATGATCTGAGTCATATAACTCAGCAGCTTGGAGAGTCAGCCCGGAAACTCTGGAACAGATTCCTCACTAAAAAGAATCAGATAGTCGACTGTCCGGACGCCGAGGCTCTAGCAGCTTTCAAACACAGTGTCCGAGACCAATGGCTCGCCAGACACCTCGGCCAAGAAAACCCAAGAACAATGACCACATTAACAAGGCTCATGACCCGCTTTTGTCCAGGAGAGGACAGCTGGTTGGCAAGAAGCAGCACCAGCAACCCGAATACATCCGAACCTAGAGATGGGAACGGGAAACCGCGCTGTAACAAAGAACCGCGCCGGATAAAGGACAACAGCCCGATGAGCACGGCAGTAAATGCCGGATTCAAAAGCTCTCGGCAAAATCAGAAAAAGGCGCCCCCCAAAGATGACAGGGACGAGCTATCCAACCTCAACAAAATATTGGACAAAATATGTCAAATCCACAACACTCCTAGGAGACCTGCAAACCATACCCACAGAGATTGTTGGGTCTTCAAGCAGTCCGGCAAACTCAACGCCGAACACAAGGGGCTCGACACACCAAGCGAGCATGACGACGCGCCTCACAAGCAGAACACTGGAGAACAAAAGAAGTTCCCACAAGAAGTCAAGACAATAAATTCACTTCAGATGACAAAAGAGAAAAACAGAATGGTGCTTACGAAGACACGCGGCGTACGGCCAGCCCCAGAGGAGCACCGCCACTGGTTGCTACAACCAATCACCTTCGACCATCAAGATTACTCCAAAGGAGCCCGGAACGCAGGCTGGACTGCCTTGGTCGTGAATCCGATTATTAACGGACTCCAATTTACAAAAGTCCTTATGGACGGCGGTAGTCACTTGAACCTGTTATATCAGGACACAATCCGCAAACTCGGGGTAAACCCAGCTATAATCCGCCATGGCAACACTTCCTTTCAAGGAGTCACGCCGGGTCCAGATATCCAAAGTATGGGTTCCCTTCCGTTAGAAGTCACGTTCGGCTCACCTGACAACTTCCAAAGTGAAAAGCTAACATTCCACATCACCCCATTCGTAAGTCGCTATCAAGTGCTACTGGGACGTGAAGCTTTCGTCTGCTTTAACGCAATACTGCATTACGCATCCCTTACACTTAAAATTCCCGGCCCAAGGGGCATCATTTCATTACAGGGGAATATAAATTGACCCCCAAGGTACGGGCAAAGGTGCAGCCCCCTGGACAGCCGTCCACTAATCCAGCCCTACTATCCCGGATATGGCTCAACGAGTCTGGTGTAAACATGCTTAATAGCCGCATAACCCCGTACGAGGGGCTCCGCGTGTTCACGCCCGGAGACAATACGGCTCAATTCTTGCTCCAACTATATTTTGTTTATTTTAATATAGATTTCTCGCACGCTTATTTTTTACTAAGTTCCTCTCTTTCGCAGACGAACATCGTGCTACGCCCGTCCAGGATACGGCACAACAGAGACACAAGCGCAGACGTGCAGCAGGGACCCGTTTCAAGGATTCTTTTTCAGATTAAGACCTTGCATAAACCTTTTTTACTGTCTCTTGTTCACAACATCCCCCGGTTTTCTCTATAACCGAGGAGGAGGCTGGCGTCTTGGCATGTGGCCACGCCAGAATTTTTGCGCGTACCTGGACACCAGGGACTTTTTTACCAAGGGCTCTATTTCGGCCCGTCCTCATAAAGACCGAATACCTTAGGGAGTGTTCGGCGTCGCGAGTTTGGCACCATATGCATCAGCTCCGAATCAAGTCTTTGGTCAAATGTTGGGTTTGCCCGGCTCCTGTGTTTTGCTGCCTTACGTTCCGTCATATCGGCTAACGCGGCACCAGGAGAACTACTGTGATTGTTCCCCGGTTCGGCCAGGCGAGCACCTCAGTAGAGAAAGCCGAAAACTGACTGTCATGATATAGCGAGAGACTGGTCAACCACTCGATGACTTTCGGAATCTTTAGGATTCCTCCGCATTAACGAAGGGCCGCTTCCCGGTGAGGCACACTCGCGCCCCGAATTCGGGTGAGCGCGGTGCCCCTAGGGGTTATTCAGTAGCCCCACTATCAAACTCCAATGGCAAAGTGAAAGTGATAAAGCATTATAGTCTGATTGCCTAGTTTGCCGCGCCACCACCTCCTTTATAGGACCAAGACTTTGGATTAAGTGTGAAAAGGCACCTTTTTGCGAACACCCCCGCATTCTATGCATGGGGGCTGAAGCCAACGACTGCCATCTTTCAGGTTATATACAAATATATACATTAAACGGCCGCAGAGGAGGCATCATAATTCTTGCAAGCACAAGTATAAAAAGCTTTTTCCATCAAAATATTCGTTTTACAAATAAGTATAAGCTATTCGAACACAACATCCTTCGAGCATTGCGACTCTATTAAACGAGCGCCATGGAGAACTTCCTCAAAATAGTGCTTGGCAGGTACTCGTCTTTCGACCGAATCCCGGGATGCAACAACACTGGCCTTCATATCCGCCCAGTATGTTTTTACACGGGCAAGAGCCATCTGTGCACCCTCTATGCACGCCGACCTCTTCATTGCATCAGCATGCGGCACCGAACCAAGGAACTGCTGCACCAAGCCGAAATAACTCTTCGGCTCCGGCTTCTCCGGCCACAGACGACTCGCGACATACCTCATGGCGAGTCCGGATAACCTGTTCAGCTCGGCCCAGGCGGCCAAACGGTCGGATACTGAAAGTGGGCGTTCTGGAATGTGGAACTACGACCAGAAAAGCTCTTCCAATCCATGGTCACCTCGGCCACAGAAGTGTTCGATCGCGTCCGCCGCACTAGCTGCCAAATCCAGATAAGTGTTTTCCGCACTCCACTGCCGGTCTAACGGAGCATACTTGGGGTCTCCTAACTTCATCCGCAGCATATAGGGCTTTCCAGATGTGATATCTCCGGCCTGACGCAGCTCCTCCATAGCTCTCATTGCAGAGCAAGTATCCTTGGCTTCGGCAGTGATCTTTTCAAGGTCCTTCTGAGACGCCCTATCTTCTTGTTCAAGAAATTTACAGCGGTCGGTAGCATCCTTCAATTTTATGGCCATTTCGGCTACCACCTTTTTGCTCTAGCAGTGAGTAGCCTGTTCGGCTTTTAGCTCTTCAGCCGCTTTAACGGCAGCCGGATCGCTTCTCCTTGCTTGCTCCTTGGCTCGGGCAAGTTCCACTCGAAGGTTCTCCATGGCAGCAGCACCATCTACATTAAGCACATATATATAAGGCCCGATCATCGAGCTCCTATTACCAGGTGTCTTTGGAACATACCTTGTGCCTCGTCCAGCCGCTTATTTACAAGCGCGATGTCGGCATCTGCTACATCAAGATGCCGCTTTATCTCGGCAGATTCATCAGTCCGGCTAGCCACCGAACGCCTCGCCACCTTCATGGAAAAGGCGACATATTATACCTGGGGTTATGATCCTCTGTGCGCCGTCACTCTTGACGACACACAGAGTCTCAGGGGCTACTATTTATACAGGGCACATTTAATATGCGGCTCTACCAAAAGGTACAACTTTTTGCGTACCTCAAAGCCTGTTAGCAAACTCTTGGCAGCCTCGTACAATCTGCTTTCCATGGATGAAACCCTTCCAATCACCATATTCATCAACATACGGTGTTCTTCTGAGATGGACGCCCTACCAAGCAGATCCTTCAGACCCTCCGACTGCGCACCAAAGGGTGCCGGACTAGCCTGACCACATTTTTCAGGGTCCGGACTTGGGAAAACCCTTTGAGACGACACCTCGGGGTTGCCTGCCTCGTGAGACGGTGCAACAAGAGGAGGCGTTTCGCTCTCTATCATCTCCTGACGAAGATCCCCTGAAGATGAGCTCTGCTGAGAAGGGTTGAGATCCGAACTGCAAGGTAATGTTTTGGTCACTTTCCTCAGAAATAAGACAGGAGTGTCATTTATTATGGAACCCCTCCCTTCACTTATGTCTCGGGAGAGAACGGGTCCCCTTTAGGGGGCGATTCGGCTGGGGCGTTCTCCGGTGCCGAACCCTCTGGTGAAGATTTCTTCCCCCGTTTTGAGGCCATCACCTCCGGGTCTTCAGAGGCAGTCCTTTTCTTTCCCCGGTCGGGGGAATTTTTGATTCTTCCCTTCCTAACAGCCTCCTTCATGGAGGCAGTAGCTCCTTGGTTCCCCCCTTCGCCTTCCGCCAAAAGTGCGACCTCCAACATCCTGGTTAGCATGGGATTCGGCGCTGTCTCGGGCAGGGGGGCTGGACACCTAATAAGCTTTGCCTTCACTATCCACTCATGTTCAAAGGACAACTCTGTTAAGGGTAATTTTGTGATGAAAATACGGATGGTGTGTCCAAATACGGGGCTACTTACCTTAGCATCCGGGTGGTTGCAGCTCAGACCTGCGTCCTCGGACAAATCCGGACACCTTGCTTGTGATCCGAAGAACAATTTGTACATCTCCACGGGTGTCGCACCCATGAAATGTTGGAGGACTCGCGGTCCCTTCGGATTAAATTCCCACAGGCGGAGAGGTCGACGTTTGCAGGGCAGTCTGCGACGAATCAGCATGACTTGCGCCACTACGGTCAAATTGATATCTCTTTCTAGAAGATCTCGAATGCGGTCCTACAGCAAGGGCACGTCTTTGGGCGGCCCCCAGATAAGTCCTTCATTAACCCATGACGCTAGCCGTGGTGGGGGACCCGAGCAAAAAGTAGGTGGCGCAACCCATGAGGTGCCCCTGGGGGCTGTGATGTAAAACCAGTCTCGTTGCCATAAGCCGAACTCCTCTTGAAAAGAGCCTTCGGGCCATGGAGCGTCGTCCATCTTGCTTCTTATAGCTCCTCCGCACTCAGCGTGCTGCCCCTCGATCATCTTCGGTTCCACCTTGAAGGTTTTTAGCCACAATCCGAAGTGAGGAGTGATATCGAGGAAGGCCTCACACACGACAATGAATGATGAGATTTGGAGGATGGACTCTGGAGCTAAGTCGTGGAACTCCAGCCCGTAATAAAACATAAGCCCCCTCACGAAGGGATCAATCGGGAAGCCTAGCCCCCGAAGGAAGTGAGATGCGAACACCACACTCTCACCGGGTTGGGGAGTGGGAATGGCCTGCCCTTGAGCAGGCAGCCTATGCGAGATTTCGCCGGTTAGATACCTAGCATCTCTCAGCTTTCGCACATCTTCTTCCGTAATGGAGGAAGGCATCCACCGGCCTAGAAGGTCGGAGCCGGACATCGTCGAAGGTCCGAAGCGCCTAAAACTAGAGCTTTGGGTGTTGGAACTCAAAGCAAGGGGTGGATTCGATTGGATTGAGAAGAAGGGAGCCGAGCCTTGGTCCCTTTATAAAGGATTGAATACCAAGAGCCCTCCCCGTAACCGTTTGAGACTCGCTTTCAATTAGGGAGTCATACCAAAGGCACGGTTGGGTTACCCACGCCCGTGTTGATGAGAATCCCGAAATAAGGGGACACGATCTCTGCTTTGATAAGACGTGCCAAGGAAACCGCCTCGCTAAACATGCTAAGGTGGAACAGTAAAACGATTCGAATAAAGGCCTGGCCGTGACGTCACGCTACGGAATACGTCAGCAGATTAGATTTGTGCAGATATTATTCTCTCTACGGTGGCATGTGGAACTTATCTTTCAGAGCCGGACACTATCCTTGTGTTCGACATCATCTATGAAGTATTCGGAGAAGAAACCCGTCTTGCAATGCCGAAGACAATTTGCGCGCTGGACTCGTCGTCATTGAAGCCTGGTTCAGGGGCTACTAAGGGAGTCCTGGATTAGGGGGTGTCCGGATGGCCGGACTATGACCTTCGGTCGGACTCCCGGACTATGAAGATACAAGATTGAAGACTCCATCCTGTGTCCGGATGGGACTTTCCTTGGCGTGGAAGGCAAGCTTGGCGATACGATATGAAGATCTCCTCCAATTGTAACCGACTCTGTGTAACCCTAGCCCTCTCTGGTGTCTATATAAACCGGACAGTTTTAGTCCGTAGAACGGACAACAATCATACCATAGGCTAGCTTCTAGGGTTTAGCCCCTCTGGTCTCGTGGTAGATCCACTCTTGGACTACCCATATCATCAATATTAATCAAGCAGGAGTAGGGTTTTACCTCCATCGAGAGGGCCCGAACCTGGGTAAAAACATCGTGTCCCTTGTCTCCTGTTACCATCCGCCTAGACGCACAGTTCGGGACCCCCTACCCGAGATCCGCCGGTTTTGACACCGACAACCATCCTCCACGTCCAACCCAATGATGCTGAGGTCCACAAGGCTATGCCAAAGAGGTTGTACACTCGTCACATCACTTTGTTACTCTGCATTCATGTCGATCCCTTAGTGATCCTTGGCTATGGAACTAATATGGTACTACTATTCGTGCATTTGGTTAGAAGGAGTGGAGCAAAGCAAAACTGTAGGATTTTTTTCCTTTGGTGTCTCTTTCAAAGAAAAAACGTAGGAACTTTAATATTCACTTGGACGTCCTTTTCAAATTAATATGCATGAAGAACAGAACTAATTGCATTACTGGCATAATAAGATTCTTATTTTTTTTCATTTTCACGTGGTTTGACTTTAATTTGACCATGTTTCTCCATTCCCGTGTTCTTCCAATTCATTTGAACCGAACACCCAGGTTGACAGAAATCCTATGTTTCCAAATGCTCTGTTTTGCATGTGCATTCCTATCATATTCCTGTGTTTTTCCTGTCCCTGCATCTATAAAATCCTCCAATTCTAAGGAGCCTTTACAGATTTACTTCATTTTCAGATAGGCGTCAAAGAAAACACTATGTGTTATGTCCTGCTCCTGCCGTGCCATCATCCACCCCACCTGAGGTGCACCATCGACAGAAGCGTTCACTGCAGCAGAGATTCCCCCTGCAGACTTTCTTTCGTCGCCTGAGATCATCTTCCCCATTGTCGGCAGGCACGTCGACTGCATTACAATCATCGACTGAGCAGATGAACCTGAGGACTACACAGTCCCAGAAGAGAGATCATAGTCTTTCGTGTTTGCTTACGTTATATATCAGTTATTATTACCTACTACTTTATCGTTCAAACTTGAGTTTTAAAATGAACATGGGTCTCATATCAAGGCAGCAACAAATAGTATATGTCTACTATCTGGTTCATCTGGGGTCTTCTATGTGGTTCATGTTGGGTGGGCAACAAACAATAGACGATCCATTGTCTATCTTTTTAAACTGAAGCTATAATCTACCTGCTATCATTAGTTTTCGATCTATCCACTCGTTTGCTGCCATCCTTCTTGATTTCTACATGCACCCCTTAGGCCTTACAAAATCTAACATGTAGATAAAAAGAGAAGACCATTACGTGGGAATATAATGCCTTGCAGACGCCGCTCCATGGTGGGCGAAGTGCCCCCCCTCCCGCCATTCCAGATTATATTCCAGTGGAAGATAACTGTTTAGATGGGGATTTAGAGGGAGCCGACCACTCCTATTTACCACCTGAGGTTTTTGCTCTAACCTGGCATGCTGATGTTGGTTATATCATGCATATGGCACCTCTCATTGCTTACGTTGTACATCTTATATGTCATCAGCTTAGTTTAGATTTGCTTTGTGTGAATGCCACCTCTTTGGTTTCTATATCATACTCCCACCATACCTAAATATTTGTCTTTTTAGAGATTTCAACAAGTGACTACATACGGAGCAAAATGAGTGAATCTACACTCTAAAATATGTCTATATACATCCGTATGCGGTAGTCCATTTGAAATCTCTAAAAAGACGAATATTTAGGAACGGGGGGAGTATATGGGAATTATGCAATGCCAGGCATCATATACGTGAATCATGCAATGCCATCCTGTTTAGCCAGTCATCGTATATGTGAATTGTATCGTGCCATATTTTTTTCATAATGTATTCCATTTGTCAACAATGTTTATATGTTCATCTACTCTTCCTGTGCATCAACCATTTGAGTCGGGTCATGGGAAAATCTGGAGTGAAAACAAGGTCTTCTGAGCAGTCAGTGCTACCTGTCAATGTAGATTTCTTGCTGGTTCAGATAGCTCCTCAGAGGAGGATTCAGAGACAGATAACCGGTCGTATCCCCCCCTGAGGTGCATTCTCTAACTTAGCAGGGTTATATTGCTCGTATCATGCATATGATGTCTTTCATTGCCATGCCATCTGCTTAGATTAGACATGCATTGTGTGAATGCCTCCTGTTTGCTTAATTATATATGAATTATGCAATGCCATGTTTTTCAGCCAGTTATCATATATGTGAATTATGCACCACCATGTAGCCAGACATCATATATGTGAATTATCTCATGCCATCTTTTTTCATTACGTATTCCATTTGTCGACAATATGTGTATATTGAACTACTCCTCAGGTGTATCAACCATTTGAGATGGTTATGGAAAATTCTGGAGTGAAAACAAGGTCTTCAGAGTAGGCAATGGTACTGTCGTGGTTATCTCGCGGCGGGTTCGCGAGACGACAGATGCCACGAGGTGGCTTGTGGTGAGGGCAAGACTGCTTTGGAGGTCAAGGGATGGGATTGGGCAAACAGCACGCGGTGATTTACCCAGGTTCGGGGCTCTCCGGTGAGATAATGCCCCTACTCCTGCATGTCTGATGATATATGCAGTGTATACGTAGCAGTACAGAGTTGCTCCTGGAGCTGTATCCGGATGAATCAGGAATCTACCTACACTTATTCTCTACTCTGCCTCATGTGTGAGTTAGTGTGAATATGTGTGTACGTGAGTGGCCTTGTGGCCATGGCTTGTGGCCGAATGAGCATGAGTGTGTAGGTGTGGATGGATGGATGGATGGGTGTGGCGTAAGAGCCAAGTGAGGCTGCCCCCGGCTGTGGGTGGATGGGTGGAGCATATATGGGTGTGGCGTGAGTGGCTTGCTCCCTTGGCCAAGTCAGTGACTTCTTGGCCAAGGGAATGTCCTCTCTCCAAGAAAGTGCTCCCCTAGGTAACTTTATACAATAGTGCCCAGGGACAAGTAACACTGTACATCATGTCGCGCGTGACTAGTGAATAGTGTATGCTTTATCAGCAATAGTGGTCGCGGTATGGCCGTCTTGTCGGTGTCGTGTCGACCGGGATGCCGTAGTTGACTTCACGTAGTAGGACGGCTGGAGCAGCCGGACAGGGACCCGGCCGGGCGACCGGGTTGAGGAGTCTGGCCGGGTTGAGGGGCTTGGCCGGGTTGAGCAACCCGGCCAACTGCGAGCCGGGTTGAGGGGCATTGCTGGCCCCGATGTTTTTGAAGCGACGTTTTCCGTCTTGGTCCTACCCGGGGGTCATCCCCCCGTTAGTAGCCTTCGAGCTTCTGGGCAACTTGGACAAGTTGCGCGGAGGGTTTTAGTGGGTGTCGATGAAGCAGTAGATGTTGATGACGGCCGACCGCGGACCGCAGCCGGCGCGGCTTGGATCTGGTGGGGGCGCGCGAGCGCACCCACTGGGTGTAGCCTCCGACCCTCCAGGAAACTTGGAAAAGTTGCATGGAGGGTCTTGCCGTTGTTGAAGAATCCGACGGTGACGTCGAGGGCGCTGGGCACGGACGCGAAGTCCGCCGGCTGGAGGGCGCGGGGCCCTGCCGGATGCGGACGCGGAGTCCGGCGGCTGAGTGGGGGTGCGCGAGCGCACCCACTGGGTGTAGCCTCCGAGCCTCCGGGCAACTTTGGAAAAGTTGGGTGGAGGGTCTTTGCTGTTGTTGATGAAGCCGACGGTGACGTCGAGGGTGCCGGGCGGGCCCACGGAGTCCGCCGGCTGGAGGGCGCGGCTCCCTGCCGGACGCGGACGTGGAGTCCGTCGGCTGAGTGGGGGCGCGCGAGCGCACCCACTAGGTTTAGCCTCTGAGCCTCCGGGCGACTCAAAGAGTCGGCCGAAGGGTCTTGCTGTTGATGGTGTGGACCGCGGCAATGGAAACGCCGGTTGCGGCCTGCGTCGGGCCCGCAACCCGCATCTAGCCTCCGAGTCTCCGGGCGAGGAGGTGGTTCCCCATAGTGATGATCGTGCAAAAGGCAAAGTTAGTTCGTGCAGATATATCAAATGTTTGTTTTCAGCATTGTAAGTTTTATGCGGAGGGTGCCGACTCGATTTCATCCGAGCCCCCTTCAGTCTTTTTCATGTCCCCTCCGCTCTTTGGCTTTGCCTCTTGTTAGCTAGACAGCTCGGAGCCGGCCTCTAGCTGTTACCAAGAGTGGTCGCGGAGTGGAACGTACAGTACTCGGACTACGTGAGCAGATTCGACCGAGTAGATACTCATAAAGGAAACGGCTGGGTTGCCTAAGCCGTCTTCTCCTAGACGTTTTTCGCGTGGGGTGACCTCGAGCTTTTGCTCTCACTTGCCGGACAGCCCCGCTGCGGTCTGTGGCTGAGAGTGGACCTTCGGTACCATGTACGCTACTAGCCGTCTGCGGGAACAAACGTATCGGGCCGAGCGGCCAACCTCCGGGCCTAGACTAGCTGGCGCCAGGGCGAACAGTAGTGCAAGTGTGAAAAAGGCGCAGGTGGTCCCCGAGTGTCGCTCGGGGTTATCCAGTTTTGCGTGTGGTGCAAAAATCAGTGGGTAAGGAGCTCACATTGATTTTCGTGCAGTCGAGGCGAAGGTTAGCGATGACAGTCGGCGTGGCTTGGTGCCAGCGCGCCGACACACCCACTAGAGGTAGGCTTCGATCCTCCGGGTGCTCGAAGGGGGTCCCGGCCAGTCGGGTCCGACCGAACGGGCGTCGAGGCGGACTGACTGCTGGGCGGGTTTAGCGCACCCGGCGTTGACGCAGACAAGTGAACGGGTCGGGCCCCCAGCCGGCCAGGCGTCGAACCCGGCAGGCGGACTAGGCGGCCAGACGGTGACACGGGTAGGTCGCGGCTGGAGCAGCCGGACATATCTCTTTTTTATTTTTTTTTTCTTTCTTTCTTTCTTTCTTTCTTTTTTGGCCAGCTTGTGCACTTCTCAGCCGTCAGCTCTTTTAAAGAGAAGCCGCACCAGGTGGTAGGTGGCGCGCGGACCCGGGAGCATGACGCGGCCAGGCAGGAAGGCAACCCGGTGGGGGCGCGGGGCGTGAGCCGGCGGGTGAGGTGGCCGGAGGCGTGGTGACCCGGTGGGGAGGCCTCGGAGGCCAGCGGCGAGGCGTCCCGGCGAGCGGGCGGCAGGCGGCGACGGGGAGCCGGTTGCGGGGCAAGCTAGCGCCGGGAAGCTGGCACGGGGGAGGAGCCAGTGCAGAGCGGGGTTGGGTCGGACGACCGGGTAGAAGACGAAGCCGACGGGTGGGGCACCGAGGTGGAGGTGGCGAGGGTCGTGGGAGCCGAGGGACGGCGCGGGAGCCGGCCGGACGCAGTGTGGGGCGGCCGGGTCCACGTGTGGAGGCGGCCAGGAGCCGGCACAGGAGGTGGAGAAGCCGGCGTGATGGTGGGCAGGAGGCGACCCGGCGGGGAACCGGAGCCGGCCGGAGCGGGGCACCCGGCCGCTGGCGGAGGCGACCCGGCGGGGACCCGGAGCCGGCCGGCGCGGGACACGCGGCCACGGCCGGAGGTGACCCGGGGCGCAGATGCAAGCTGGGGTGGCTGAAGACGCCAGGCGGCCCGTGGCTGTAGCCGGCATGGGCGGGGGCACGGCCAGAGGCGAAGCTGGCACGCGCGGGGCCGGAACGGCCGGGCCTAGCGCAACAAGGATTTCGCCTAGGCGGACGGTGGCGCGCGCACGAAGGCGCCGGGCTGGAGGTCGAGGTAGTGCCGTAGTGCACACCCGCGCGCGAGAAAGGAGCAGCGTGTAGGGGTGCTTGGATAGAGGCGATGCAGGGGCGCCGCCGCTCGAGGGCCGAGGGATCCCGTGCTGGGGATGGCTAGCCGCCATGGCCGCAGTGAGATACAGAGCAGCGACCTATGGGACGGCTCGGGCACGCGGATGGGGGAGCCTGCAGCAGCCACGGCTCAGGAGCTGGAAGAGGCCGCAACCGCGATGAGGGGAGTTGGCGGAGCAGAAGCAGCGCGAGGATGCAATAGGAGCAGCTACATTCGGACAGCAACGCCATGGATTTTGGAAACGCATGGGCATTGTCTGATTAATGCAAGGCTAGTATCTGACCACGGTTTTGCTAGTGTACAGGAACTCTCTGACCATTATCTGCGATGCGTACAAGCTGTGTATGTCTATAGTCTGGGTTCAGTATATGGCGATGGTTTTGGCTCGTCTCTGGCTTGCATGTAACTGCGCGACGGCAGCTGCAGCATGGGTACTCGGGTAGGAGGGCGAGTAGGGAGCAGTAGGAGGAGGGTGAGCTTGCCGCCGACAGCGACGGGGCGGAGCAGGAGGGCTCGGCCAACGGCCGAAGCGAGATGTAGCACGCGGAAGCGTGGACGACGGTGACGCCATGGTGGTGGCGACGAAGAGGGCGAGGCCCGCGCGGTCGCTCTAGGGGCGGGTCGATGTCGAGCCCACGAGCACTACCGGAGAGACGGCACCACACCACGATGATGATGACGAAGATGGTCGCGCCCGGACCGCGGTTCCGCGGCAGCTTGCCCCATGGTGGGCGTCAACTGTCGTGGTTATCTCGCGGGCGGGTTCGCGAGACGACAGATGCCATGAGGTGGCTTGTCGTGAGGGCAAGACTGCTTTGGAGGTCAAGGGACGGGATTGGGCAAACAGCACGCGGTGATTTACCCAGGTTCGGGGCTCTCCGGAAAGATAATACCCCTACTCCTGCGTGTCTGATGATATATGCAGTGTATACCTAGCAGTACAGAGTTGCTCCTAGAGCTGTATCCGGATGAATCAGGAAGCTAGCTACACTTATTCTCTACTCTGCCTCATGTGTGAGTGAGTGTGAATATGTGTGTATGTGAGTGGCCTTGTGGCCGAATGAGCATGAGTGTGTAGGTGTGGATGGATGGATGGATGGGTGTGGCGTGAGAGCCAAGTGAGGCTGCCCCCGGCTGTGGGTGGATGGGTGGAGCATATATGGGTGTGGTGTGAGTGGCTTGCTCCCTTGGCCAAGTCAGTGACTTCTTGGCCAAGGGAATGTCCTCCTCTCCAAGAAAGTGCTCCCCTGGGTCACTTTGTACAATAGTGCCCAGGGACAAGTAACACTGTACATGATGTCGCGCGTGACTAGTGAACAGTGTATGCTTTATCAGCAATAGTGGTCGCGGTATGGCCGTCTGGTTGGTGTCGTGTTGGCCAGGACGGTGTAGTTCACTTCGCGTAGCAGGCCGACTGGATCAGCCGGACAGGGACCCGGCCGGGCGGCCGGGTTGAGGAGTCTAGCCGGGTTGAGGGGCTTGGCCGGGTTGAGCAACCCGGCCAAGTGCGAGCCGGTTTGAGGGGCATTGCTGGCCCCGATGTTTTTGAAGCGTCGTTTGCCGTCTTGGGCCTACCCGAGGGTCATCCCCCCGTCAGGTACCTGTTGAAGCATATATCTCGATGGTTACAGGGAGCTCCTTAGAGGAGGATTCAGAGACAGATGACTAGTCCTATATCCCACTAGGGGTGTATGCTCTTAGTTGCAATGTTTATATTTCTTATATCATGCATATGGTGTCTTGCATTTCTTTGTTTAGACATCATATGCATAATATTGAATTACATCTGCTTAGTTTAGAGATCATACATGTGAGTGCCAGCTGCTTAGTATATGATTCAATTATGTCAATTATATCATGCCATCCTGTATACTTAGACAACATGTATGTGAATTATTTCATCCCAACCTATTGTAGAAAGACATCATATAGTGTTGTCATGTCATCCTGTTTAGATACTCATCATATGCTGAATTATGTCATTATATCCTGTTAAGTTATCCATCATATATCTGAAATTGTGTCATGCTATCATGTTTAGTTAGGCATCATATATGTGAAATTGTGTCATGTTGTCCTGTTTGGTTAGACAACAATATGTGAATTACCACATCTATCTATCATACAATGTCTGTACTTTCAATTTCTTTTCTTGTTTATCAGCCATTTGAATTGGAGGGGGTGATGGATGTATCTAAGGGAGCAAAAACTGGTTCTTCACAAAAGATAGTGCTAACTGTTGATGCAGATAGAACCATGGTTGTACTGGCCCACAAACTAGCCCCACCACACATAATTGAGACTCTTCCAGATTGCACACTTACACCGTTGGGCAGAGAACTAGCTACAACCCAACTAACCGCAACCCCAGCGGATAGTAACCCACTTCTAGTTAACAAAGCACCATGTCCACCACAGAGTACCCCCACACGAGCAGTTTGTAAAGCAACTGATGTGCCCAAAGCACGAAAACCAACATAGCTAGCGCAAACTCCACGTTTAAAGCATAAGAGCAACTGTTCTCATGTCAGATTCCATAGCTATGGTCCATACTCCTTTGTTGTTGCATCACTGTATTTACTCATACCAACTAATTTTGAATTTGAAGGATCCAATTGAAACTCCAATAGCGCAACAGGTATGTTTTAAACCTATTTCTCTAACTGGATTGCTGTTCTAACGTCTTGCTCTATGTTGATTTCAGTTTCAGTTGTATGATCAGTTATGTTCTTATGTGATGCACATTACAAGTGTTGCCAATGCTGTGTAGTTTCTCACAGTTATATTCTGTCAATGATGTTGTGTCTTAAAAATATATGAGTTGAACTTTGTCTCTATCTTGATTAGGCAACATAAACTAGAATGATATGGACAATACAGTGACCATAGTACATAGATATATGTTTGTTCCATGCTGTTATCCTATCCACCTTACTACTAAACCGGTTTACCAAAATGAGTTTCGTATACTACATGCTAAACCTGTGATGTGTCTGCTTGTTTCTTGTAGTATGCAAACAGAATATTGGAGAAGAGCACCCCACTATGCAATGGTAGAGAAAGTAATGCAGATAACATTCAAGATAGTGAGACAACCCTGTTGGTCTCCCAGAAAGGTGATAAAAATGATCTTTGTAGACAGTGAGAAAACCCCATACTCCTGCGTTGATGTACCGCTGGCACAAGCTCTTCGAACTCGATACCTGAATCACTTCCGCTTCTTCAATCTCAGCTACAAGCTGAAAGGCATCAGTCAACTGTGCTGCAAAAAGAAGTCGAAGGACTGAGGAAGTCAATGCATAATTCAGATGCATACTTTCTTGTGCAACAGCAAGCGCTGGAGGATTTAAGCGCCAAACAAGAGAAAGTTAATAATCTTTCTACGTATCTTTCTAGCATTATGGGTACCTAGGATATTGTTTCTTGAGCCCTTCTGATGTGGTTTCCATTCTGGACTTGTTTTGCTACGACGTTTATATGCTGCTTTGTTTCCTATATTGGCACTGGTGGCGAACTTTGATGCCAAATGGATGTAATATGTGTAATAGCCGTGATAGCCTAGCGTAAGTTGCTTGCTTATTTGTTCCCTTGTTGTCTTGTTTATTTGTTTGTTTGTAGTCAGTGCAGTTTTTTTTGCGGTTTGCTAGTGGCCGCAATAACCTATTTTTTAAAACTAGGCCACAATATCCATGGGCTACATATTTACTGTAATGACACTGGGCCTCCTATAGGCCATAGAAACAATGGTCCTTCTATGGGCCATAGAAACAATGGGCCTTCTACGGGCCGTAGAAACAATGGGCCTTCTATGGGTCCTATCACCAATGGGCCTTATACGAGCCGTATGATCGATTGGCCAAACATGGGCCAATAACACACCGCATTATGGTCGTAAATGGGCTAGAGTTGGAATCGCCCGTTCATGGGCCGACCATAATGGACCGTCGTTAATAGGCCGTATTTGATGACGCTATGAAAACAGCCCAACGTATTAACGGGCCATAAACGGGCCAACTGTAACAATGGGCTGAATTGGGCCCACAAGCAGAAAATGACAGTAACGGGCGTAAGTAACCGAATGCTGGAAATGAGCCCAAGAATAAATGGGCCCTGAGAAGGCCAAAACATAACATGGGCTGGAAACGGCCCAATGGAATAATGGGCCGTTAATGGCTAGAAAGTGATACACTGTTTGTTACAGGCCAGTTTCACCACGGGCTGTTAATGGGCTAAGAGTTACAAAGGGGCTCATATGGGCCGAAAGACATCATGGGCCATACATGGGCCGGAAGTTAAAACGGGCTGGAATCATATTGGACGGCCCAGATGACGCTACCGGGCCAAATTTAGATTGGTCGTAATGGGCCCTGGGTTAGCAAGCTGTAAGTGGGCTATATGCGAACATGCCGTTAACAGGCTTTCTGTGGGCCAGCCCACCATCTTCTGACCAAGTCAAACGGGATGACCTTTTCATAGGAATGGGCCTTTATTTGGCCGTGTCATGTGTCGACGTATCATAGGCGCCTTCGGTCCAATGAGTGGATGACATATGTCCCAACGGTGAGCCGACATGTGTTTCCGCTAGCCAATGATGATTTTACACGTGGAAAATCCCCATTGGTCCGGGCTGTTAACGGGTTATCGGATCCAAAACCGGACCAGATAGCTTAACGACATTCCATTACGGTGGATGCCACGTGTCGGTCACCCTTGATGAAAGCACTTCTGTGACGCGCGATTTATCATCATGGAAGTGGACACTTCCATGATGATAATTTTGGTAATGTCATGGAACACTTCTATGATAGCATAGGTATGACTATCTTGATTCTGTCATAAAATCATCATGGATGTACATGCATGACAGAAAACGTGACCTACTGTGACAAACACGTATCATCACGGAAGTGTATTTTTTGTAGTGTTTGAAGTTATCTTATCGGACTGAGTTTTTAAGGATTTGAGAACACTTGATGTATGTCTTGCATGTTCTTATCTGTGGTGACAATGGGATATTCATGTGATCCACTTGACGTATGTTTTGGTGATCAACTTGCGGGTTCTGTGACCTTGTGAACTTATGCATAGGGGTTAGCACAAGTTTTCATCTTGACTCTCCGGTAGAAACTTGGCGGTACTCTTTGAAGTTCTTTGTGTTAGTTTGAATAGATGAATCTGATATTGCGTGATGCATATCATATAATCATACCCGCGGATACTTGTGGTGACATTGGAGTATCTAGGTGACATTAGGGTTTTGGTTAATGTGTGTCTTAAGGTGTCACTTTACTACAAACTCTAGGGCTATTAGTGATACTTATAGGTATAGCCCAATGGATTACTCAGAAAGAAAAACTTTGAGGTTGTTTCATACCCTACAATAATCTCTTCGTATGTTCTCCACTATTAGTGACCTTGGAGTGACTCTTTGTTGCACGTTGAGGGATTGTTATATGATCTAATTATGTTATCATTGTGGAGAGAACTTGCACTAGTGAAAGTATGAACCCTAGGCCTCGTTTCCAAGCATTGCAATACTATTTTCGCTCACTTTTGTTACTTGCTACCTTGCTGTTTTTTACATTTCCAGATTACAAAAACCTATATCTACCATCCATATTGCACTTGTATCACAATCTCTTCGATGAACTAGTGCACCTATACGATCTACCATCGTATTGGGTGTGTTGGGGACACAAGAGACTCTTTTTTATTTGGTTGCAGGGTTGTTTGAGAGAGACCGTCTTCATCCTACGCGTCCCACGGATTGATAAACCTTAGGTCATCCACTTGAGGGAAATCTGCTACTGTTCTACAAACATCTGCACTTGGAGGCCCAACAATGTCTACAAGAAGAAGGTTGCGTAGTAGACATCAAGCTTTTCCCGGGGCCGTTGCCAGGGAGGTGAGTGCTTGAAGGTATATCTTTAGATCTTGCATTGAATCTTTTAGTTTCTTGTTTTATCACAACAAAATGGAATTGAGGTTTCCTCATATGCTTCATCTTTTTAATGTCTTTCGTGAAAATGATGGAAAGGAAAATTGTGCTCAAGTGTTACAAGAAGAAGTCTATAAAATGTTTGGCCTAAAATCTTTGTATGATGAGGATGATTGCAATGTTGTTAGTACGAATTCCTTGAATATCCATGATGCTAATGATATGCAAAGCTACAAGCTTGGGGATGCTATGTTTGATGAATATGATATTTTTTGTCCCCCAAGTTTGGATGAGCAAATTTATTTTGATGATAGCATGTCTCCTATTTATGATGATTATACTGATGTAAGTGGGTTTGGAAGCGTGTAAACCTTAGGAAGTAATGATCCAACTATTTTGGAGGGTGTTAAATACTTTCACAATAATGATAAAAGTGGATTTGGAGAGGTACTTTATTTATTGATGAATCCACTATTTCGGAAGAGGTTCCAATTGATTATGAGAATAGAGTTGCTACCAATGATGAATATTGTGATGACATGTATGCTATAAAGAATAATGATAACCATGAAACTTGTCATCTTGCTCCCACTACTATTCATGAGAAGAAATTTGCATATGTGGAGAGTAATAAAAATTATATGCTTGTTCATCATGAAAAAAAATGCTTTATGTGATAGTTATATTGTTGAATTTCATGATGCAACTGAAAATTATTGTGAGGCAGGAATATATGCTTGTAGGAATTACAATAATATCAAGTTTCCTCTCTATGTGTTGAAAATCTTGAAGTTATGCTTGTTTTGCCTTCCTATGTTAGTTGATTCTTGTTCCCATAAGTTGTTTTCTCACAAAATCCCTAGGCCTAGGAAGTGGGTTAGACATAAAAGTGATAGTCATATTCTTCATGATGCTCTCTTTGTGTTTCAATTCTTCTTTCATATGAGCATCATTGACATCATCATGCCTAGCTAAAAGGCATTAAAGAAAAGCACTTGTTGGGAGACAACCCAATATTTACCCCTACTATTTTTGTGTGTTCACATGATTAAGCTACTGTAGTAATCATGTTTTATATCTTTTGTTTCAATAAAGTGCCAAGTAAAGCCTTTGGGATAGTGTGGATGATAGTTGACTTGATTCTATGCAAAAACAAAAACTTTTGCGCTCAGTCCAGGAAATTTGAAAATTCACTGGAACATGCTTTTGATCTGAACAGTTTACACAAGATTGATATACAAAGTTTCTATGTTGTCCTAATTTTTCAGAATTTTTGGAGTTAAATAGGTATGGGAAGTTTCCAGATTACTACAGACTGTTTTGTTTTAAACAGATTTTGTTTTCATTATGTTGTTTGCTTATTTTGATGAATCGATGAGTAGTATTGGAGGGTATGAACCATGGAAAAGTTGGAATACAGTAGATATAACACCAATATGAATTTAGAATGAGTTCACAACATTACCTAAGTGGTGATTTATTTTCTTATACTAACGGAGCTTACACTACTGGAATCATCTTCTTTGTCGTCCGCCATGGCAGACGGCAAAGGCATGGATCACGGACGACAAACTTATTTGTCGACCGCCAGCAGACGACAAACTGTCCGTCTGAACATGTGCCAGCAAAGGCCTTCTTTGACATCCGCTTCCTGGAAACAGACGGCAAAGGTTTTGTTGTCCGCCGTTGGTGGCCAGCAGACGACAAAGATTGTGGACGGCAATGAGGTGGGGTGAGAGCCATTAGGGGTTAACGGTGTGCTTTGTCGTCAACCAGCAGACGACAAAGAGGCTAAGGTCTTTGCCGTCCGCTGGCAGACGTCAAAGTGCTCAAACATGCCAGTCCCAGGAATCACAGGTAGCTGCCATGTGGCATGTTTGCTGTTAGCTAGCTGACGGCAAAGAGCCTGTACAGCCCTGTTTTTAATTTAATTCATTCAATTTGACAGCAATTCACAGATATACATATATACACAACAAGCATATCCAACACACAAGTTTCATCATATATACATACATAACCAACACATATATGGTTCCATCCTTACATATTGCAAAAGTTTCAGATTGTTCATCCAACACCGTTATTCATCCATCCATATAACAAGTTCCAACCATGCAAGTTCATTGATACAAAACAAAAGCACAAATGGAAAAAAGCACTCCATCCATGCAAGCTTCCGTGAATTAAATCAAATCTGCAAAATGATAAACAAGATGTTAGAAGAAGAAGAAGAAAATGAAGAAGAAGAAGACTATAAGAAGTAAGCATACTTAAGTAAAATGGAGCTAACCTAGAAGAAAATGAAGAAGAAGAAGAAGAAGAAGAAGAAGAAGAAGAAGAAGAAGAAGAAGCATAAGAAGAAGAAGAAGAAGAAGAAGAAGAAGAAGAAGAAGAAGAAGAAGAAGAAGAAGAAGAAGAAGAAGAAGAAGAAGAAGAAGAAGAAGAAGAAGAATAAGAAGAAGAAGAAGAATAAGAAGAAGAAGAAGAAGAAGAAGAAGAAGAAGAAGAAGAAGAAGAAGAAGAAGAAGAAGAAGAAGAAGAAGAAGAAGAAGAAGAAAACTATAATCTTATTATGTAAACTTGGTCATTTTGTGCTAATATAAGTAATTTTTGAGCTAACCTATAGGAAACTTAGCATAGTAGAGATAATTTAGCATATAAGAGCTAACATATGTTACTAAGCATATTAGAGCTAACATATGTAACTAAGCATATTAGAGCTAACTTAGAGCAACTTATGTCATTTCGGAGGAAACAAAGCTAAGTATATATAGATCATTTTGGAGATCTGACATACCTGACATAGTTCAGTTCTCATTGTTCTTATCCTTCTCCTTCCTCAGCCTGATGCACCAAGAGTGGCGAGGTGGTGGAGGCAGTGGGATATAGTCTTCTACCACAATTGGCATTGTCATGTCACCCAGCTATGGGATCACCGGCGCCACCACCGGCGCGAGGTCATTGTCAGGCACCACCACCATCGCGAGGCCATCTTCAGGCAGGACAGGCATGACCATCGCTAGGTCATCCTCAGCCACCACCAACTCTTGCCCATGGTCAGCCACCACCATCTCTTGCCCTTGGTCAGCCACCACCATCGCTAGGTCATCCTCAGCCTGATGCCCACTCTGCTCCTCTTCTTCCCCACTCCAATCCGGATCATCCTCCTTGCTGTCTTTGCTGCAGCCAGAATCGCTGCTGCTTTTGCTACAGCCAGAATCGTTGTTGCTTTTGCTAAAGCCAAAATCGCCGCTGCTTTGGCTGTAGTCAGTGTCACTGTTGCTGCTCCCATTGCCTGTCCAGATGCAACAACAACCGTTAACAATCGATGCGAGACAAAGCCAAATGTCGAGGAATAAGAAGAGGTAGAACGTACTGGCATCATCGTCGTCAGCGTAGCGCATGCGACACATAGTCGCGTTGAACACCTTCACGATGAGCATGGTGGCCTTGTCATCGTACCTAAAGAGAAGGAAGTACCCCTGCCGCAGGTCATAGGCACGGTAGAACTTCTCCCAGCCACGACACAGGTACATGTGGCCCTCCTTGATCACCAACTCCACGTCCTACAACCTGCAAAACCCGCTGCCGGCCTGTCGCAGCTTCACATTATTTGGCGGATCTTCACCCAGCATTTCATAAAAGTGTCAGGCAGCCTCTGCAGTTTGGGACAATGAGTGATGTAGCAAACAATAGAGTTATCATAATGAGATGGGACAATGAGTGATGTAGCAAACAACAACTGCCTCATGGATGATACTGAAGTCCCAAGTATGATACTGAAGAACTCAAAAGCATCCAACTCGTACTCCGGTGTGGCAGAGCGGAGTCTACGGTGGCGGCTTCCCCCCATCTCTGATAAGCAGCAGAAGAGACCAATTATTACCCTTACAACATTATCATACAACATTATAACATAAGAAATTTTGAGCAGAAGATAATCAACTACACCAAGTTATCATTTCTCATTCAAAAAACAATGCACTTGTGGACTTATGATGGCTCTAGTTGATTTTTTTTACCTTGAAGACTGCAGGGCTTACACCCCACCACATTTTATTGAAAAAAGAATAACAAAGAGTACAATAGGTTCCTCAAGATGAGGAAAAAAAGCAAAGAAAAGGAAGAAAAAAGAAAGAAGAAAACTATACAGGGCAGGTTACACTAAAACAAACCTGAAAAGAAAAGAAAATTACATCTGCAAGTACATCAAGGGGGAAGGAAACCAATCCATTTGAGTAGAGCCTCCTTATATCTTCTCTTAATCATGTGAGAAGCAGGGTAATATCATGTATGAAGCCATTTCTCCATTGCCTAAAAGAAAGCCTAATGTGCCTAAAAGCCTTATCATTCCTGAGTTTCCAAATGTTCCACCAAGCTAGAAAGACCACCTCAGAAAAGAAAGGTTTATTAAACTACTTCCTGGCATGAAGGGCAATTTCCACCATGTCATCACTATTCAGCCAAGTGACTTGAAGATAGTTCGAAATGCGTACATTAATGTTGCATTGAAAGAAGAGGTGCTTTCTGTCTTCCAGCACTCTAGTCAAACAAAGAACACACTCCGGCCCCTCATTGATTTTCCAATGTCTACGTTGAATCATATCTTTGGTTTTAACTCTATCCATTATTACTAGCCTGGCAAACATTTTTGTGGACATAGTACAGCAACTCCTCCATATCCAATTGAGTATAGGGTTGGACATGAAAGGTTGGTGGACAAAGTCATAGAACCTCTTGGCCCAATATTCAGATTTCTTTCCATGTCTCCAAGTCCAGATATCCTTGCCATCAACATCCAAAGAGATCTCTCCCAGCATTGATGAAAGCTGGTTGAGCTCATGAAAGGCCAATTCAGATAGTGGCAAGGAAAACCTCTGCTGCAAATCACCTGCCTGAAACATTTCCATGACTGAAAGATTTTTCTACAAGCAGTAAGAAAACAACCTTGGAAACCTATCCTGAAGAGGGGCACAAGTTAATCATCCAGTGATCAAACCAGAATAGTACTGTGTCTCCTCTTCTGACTGTGACAGAGGTAACAACTCTGAATTTGTCCATTAACTTACAAATGTCTCTCCACCAAAAAGAACCATAGACTGTGGTGTCATGAGGGACTCTTTCAAAATAATAAGAGTCCCAAACCAAGTGTACCCAAGGAACATCTGCTCCGTTATAAAATTTGTTTAGATGCTTAAGAAGCAGAGCCTCATTCTGCAATCCCAAATTTAAGATACCAAGTCCTCCCTTCATTTTTGGCCTGCAAACTAGTGGCCAAGCAGCCAATGAATGGCCCTTTTCCTGACCATTCTTCCTCCATAGGCACTGTCTCTGAATTCTTTCCAATTGCTTCAGGATGCCCTGCGGTATGGACGGACTACAAAGGAAGAAAATTAGCAGGGATGACATCACAGAGTTAACCAGCTGCAATCTACTGCCTTGAGGCAGAAACCAAGAACTAGCAGTAAGCCTTCTCTCCATGCAATCCACTAGAGGTAGAAGATCTATGATTTTTGGCCTATTGGTACCCACAGGTAGACCTAGATATGTGACTGGCATTGTGCCTATCTGACAACCAAAAAGAGCAGCAAGATCTAAAGCAGTAGAAGCCTCCACATTGATTGGATACATTAAGGACTTGTGGAAGTTAATATACAAACTAGTAGCCAAAGAGATGGACTACAGTGTTGATTTAAGAACCTCAAACTAACAGTTGTCAGCATTCACAAAAAGCAATGTATCATCAGCATATTGCATCACTGGATAATCTGGATCATGTGTTGGCAGTGGCAAATTAAGTAATCCCTGTCTGAGGAGATTATTAATCATGGTCTGCAAGAGGTCAGCAGTAATCACAAAAAGCAAGGGAGAGATAGGGTTTCCTTGCTTTACACCACACTTGCACTTAAAGTGCTTACCAGGGACTCCATTGAGCAGAATAGAAGAAGTGCCAGAAGATAACAGCTGCTGAATCTAGATGATCCATTTCCTATCAAAACCTTTTGCTCGAAGGATATTAATGATTGCCTCATGCTGAATAGAATCAAAAGCTTTTTCAAAATCAAGCTTCAGTAACATGATTGGCTTCTTTGATTGATTGCACTGGTGAATGTATTCAAAAATCCAAGCAAGGCAATCTTGAATTGTTCTTGACTTAATAAACCCATATTGATTCTTATGAACACATTTGGTGCTTTCCTCCTGAAACCTATTAGCTGCAAGTTTGGTGAGAAACTTAAGACCCACACTGGTGTGAGATATTGGCCTAAAGTCACCCACATTTACAGGAGTTTGCTTCTTGGAATCAATGTAATGAGTGCATCATTGAGGTTCTCCAGCTGCACTGTCCCTCCAAGAAGTTCCTTCACCAACCTAATAAAATCACTGGAAATGATGTGCCAACAAGATCTCATAAAAAGCCCATTAAAACCATCAATACCAGGTGCTTTATCATTTGTCAATTCTTTAATCACTTTCTCAATTTCTTTGACCTCAAACTATTTTGTGAGGACCTCCAGTCCCTATACTTTAGGGATCAACGAAATAATTTCTTCTTCCAACTCAATTGGCTTTAAAGATCCCATTCTACTCTTGAGAGCACCCATGAATTCCTGAGCCATTATGTCATGATCTGAGGAAACTGAACCGTCAGATACAACAAAGCTAGCAATGGAATTCCTTCTATACCTTTCTGTTGCCATTGCCTGGAAAAACTTGGAATTTTCCTCACCCACTTTGATATATCTAATGGTACATCTCTTCTTCTAGTATATAAATTGGAGGTGCAAAAGATGTTCATGGTGCAACTTAACTATTTTCCTGAAGTTAAATTCAGTTTTGCACAAAGGCCTCATGTCCTCCAAGTTATCTAGCCACATGATTACCCAATTACATTTCTCAATCATTCCTTTAATGTGAGATAGCCCTTTCTGCCATTTCTTGGGAGCAAACCTCAGAGGTTTCAATTTGTCCACAATAATAGATGAAATGTGGGTTTTATGGGAAGGCTTAGCCCAAACCTCTTGAACACATTCCATGAAACCAGGTTGATGCACCCAGTAGTTCTCAAATCTGAAGATACGTGCCTTAAGAATTGTGGTACTGATAGAGATTAAACAGGGCACATGATCAGAAGCAGTTTTTGCAAGAGGTGTGACTTGAGTTATAGGATATTGATTAAGCCAGCTAGCAGAAGTATAAACCCAATCAAGATGTTCAAGGAGTGGCAAGTCTTGCATCTTCGACCAGGTAAATCTTCTGCCTTTCAGAGGAATTTCTAACAGCCCCAAATGACCAATGATCTCACTGAAAATGAAAATATCACTAAAATCTCCACCAGGAAGGTTTCTATTATCCATTGATCTAATGAAGTTAAAATCCCCCATGAGCAACCACTTATGATCAGGTTCTACCTGAAGATTGTATAGCCAGTTGACAAAATTATCTCTTATCTCTCCTTGACACGGCCCATACACATTTACAAAAAACCATTGATCATTATTATGCACTGAGGTGAAGTTAATCAAAGTACCAAAAGCTTGCACATCCAACAGTGTTCCTTTAAAAACATCAGGCCGCCAGACAGTTAGAATACCTCTAGATGCTCCTCTCGAAGGAGATTCAATGAAATTATCAAAACCCACTGGAGAAACGCTCTTAATTAAAGTGCGTGCACAAGAGGAGAGCTTAGTTTCCTGTAAGCAAACGCTTGCACACTGACTTTCAATTACTATCTCTCTGATCGATCATTGCCTAGCATGAGAATTTAAACCTCTGACATTCCAACAAAGGATTTTCCAGCTACACGTATGCATTTGATTCATAAAAGCATAAATAGAAATGTAGCAATAACAGTACGACATGTAATGTCATACATCCCAAATCACAGCAAAAGGGACACGCCCAGTCTCTAACACACAACACCAGTTCCGGAACATTATAAACAGTAGCAAAATTAACCAGCGCGCAACACCTAGAGAAATATTTGGTGATCAACATTTAGACACTGGAGGAGGTTGAGTCGTCCTTAGGATTAGCCATAAGCTTCTCCTCGGACAGCAGTGAAGGGTCGATCTCCAGCTCAGCACCAATCAGCTTCAACACCTTGAGTGGAGTGTTGGGGGGCAGAACTTAAGTCTTGCCATTTTCATCAGCGGTTGCAGAAGTGGGCTGGGCCGCAGCTTCCATGGGCTTGGACCATGGGCGACTCTTCATGGGCTAAAGAGAAAGTTGTTTGAAAACCACCGGTTTGAAGCCATCCCGTTTTGCCGCGCTACAGGTGCATCGCCTCATAGATGTGTCCACCAGAGGTGTAGATGCCTTCTTTCTCCCCCTCAATTTATTCTCCTTAACCTGTGAATCTGCAGAAAAGATCACAGAAGAGAAAGAGGACACTTCCTTCGAGATTGCAGGCTGCACAGCTTCAGACAGGACAACATCAGAGCCCGGAATAACGCCGATAGAGTTGGGAGAAACATCTTCAGACACGATGACAACAGGTGCATTTTCAGAGCTGGAAACCACATCCATGGATGATCCTCCAAACAACGCTCTGGCCACAGGGCGCTTGGCCACAACAGTTTTTCTTGCAATGGAAACGATTGACAAACTTGCAACCAACAAGGATAACTTGCGGGACTCGTCAAAAGCAATCGACCATGTACGCTTGGAATAAGTGACTGTACCCAATGGTTTGAAGTAGATTGACCTGGGCACCTCCTTGAGAGTGAAATCAGACATTATGTTTTCGAATGACCTCTTCCAGATCATCTCAGGAGGGAGAGGTGGTCCAGCAACCATCCTAGCCATTCCAATAAAGACTTGATGATGCTGAATGACAGGAGGCTGATAGGGAACAATCGCGAGCGGATTTTCCACAAGGACATGTTGCTCATCTTGAACATGCTAACCATGAATTACCATCTGTTGCTCCAGAATAGGTTGAGGCTGCATATCATGCTCATTATGCTCCTGCATTTGCTGTTCAACTGAAACCGATCCTTCCGACTAGTCAATCACAATGGAAACATGATCTTGCTCTGGCTGAACAGGCGGAGGGTGCTGATGAACTTCCACCTCACCCCCTAGTGAGCATTTCCCCAACCCGCATCCGGGATATTTTCAGGTGGTGGTGGAGGAGCAAGAGGTGCATCGTTCCACTCCAGCATTGGGTATGGGGGTAGAACAAAAGGCATATTATCTGGTATCAGATTCCCTGGCATAGGATCACGATTGCCATCCAGAGGTGTTGGGTCCTCATCATTCGGCACCTGGTCAGCAAAATCCACCCCAAGAACATAACACGCAGCCATCCATGAAACTTTAGCGCCACCCCATTCAGCAAAATACCCAAACACAACATCCCGCGGAACCAAAGGTGTATCTGGAAAATTGGCCTCAACCAAAGTACGGACCAAATATGGATCTTCACTGTCCAAAGAGAGAAACTTTTCAAACGTGCCTACCGCTTGTGAGATAAACTCAGGAGTACGATAATTTAGCGGAATTCCAATGAACATAAGCCAGCGCTTGCGAAAACCATGAGTGCCCTTAAAACTTCCCCCCCTCATCATGCTTCATAAATCTAACAAAGCGATTATTTCCCAAAGGAAACGAAGCATGTTGGATCAAAGAGTATCTGACAGTAGGATCCCTAACTTGAAACAATCCAACTTCGTGAAACCAGGGTTGAGCAGAACACACCAAAGTACCTTTGTCTTGAAGGAACTGAACAATCTCCTCTCGCACGGGCCCCAGCAGACCCTCTGGCGCGGGCATGACCTACATGACCATGAAGTCCTCATGGCAACGTGGAGGGCGAGCAGCAGGCGTGAAGAAGGTACATGGGAGACACCGGTTTCCGCCATCGGTGATGTGATGGCCCGCCGGCACAAAACGATGCGGATCAAGCTCGTAGTTTGCCATGGACGATGGGGGAGAAGCTGGCTTGGGGTTTCCTTCGGCTGGAAGAGGAGGACATTGGAATAATGTGGGCGACGGCGATGGGACTGGACAAGCTATCCCAATAACTCCGGCTCCCTTCCCATGACAGTCAGAGTTTTCCGATATAGTCGTTTTTTGTTGCAGAGAAATTTGCTTCCAAACCAATCCATTGGAGCGCGCGAAATCATTGTAGTCTTTCCTAGCATGACCCAAGCGAGAGCAAGCCGAGCAGACCGCTCGCATTCCACATGCAGCTGCCAAGTGGCCCCTCTCGGTGCAAATAGTGCAAGTTAACACCCGATCCACCATGTCATCAACCATGGACTCAATTTGTTGGGTTGCCTCTTGGGACGTAGGAAGTTCCTGTGTGACAACCAGTGGGCTTGAGTTTGGAGAAGAGGCCTACCCATCAGAAACTGGGCTACTCTGAAGAAAAGCCAGTCCATCAGTTGTTAGGATAGGCTGTAGCACAGGGCCACCAATGCATTGGGTCTCCGGGGGTGGTGGGCCAGTGGTTGGGCATGCATTTTGAACTGGAGAAATTCCCGCTTCCGCAAAACTCGTGGAAAGATTGGTAGGAAGCAGATCCCCCGAAACCAGATCACATACCAGTGACGAGGCGGCTGGACGGTGCAACTCCGGCAAAGGTAGGATCGATCCAAATACGATAGGTGGCCTAGCCACAGTCCAATGCAAATCAAGAGGTGGTGGCTAATGAATAATAACCCGCTCATGCGCAGAAGGATCATAGCTCCCATCAGTGATCGTGTCAATACAATTTTTAGTTGCCGGGTATCTATAACCTCTGCAAGCCGAATACTTCTCGAAAGTGGAAAAAGATAATTTCTTCTTAGCAGAACTTTCTGACTCAAAAGAAGATCTAATCGGCGGCTTATGTAGGGCCAGCAAACCCAAAGATGATCTACGCTTGGTTGGACTAATTAAAATCCATTTAGCGTCACATTCCTTATGCCAGATCTTAACTTCTCTAACCCAATTTGGTCCACCATTGCCCCAAAGATTAAAGTAGCATTTAAACAGATCACAAGCAAAAGAATGAAGATCCATAATAAGAAAACCAACTTTCTTGCAAGAGACTTGGAAAGAGAACACCTTATCCTTGATGTGAGAGACCCGAAGATCTATTGCCGAGCCACCAATCGCTACTTCCAATGCCGCAGCCACCGAATCCTCCGACAAACAGAAGGCATGACGGCTAAAAGACACAATCAGAGTAAAAGCCCTCAATTGACCCATTGGATGGATCGTGTGACCAGTTGACTTGAAAACCTCATCAGAGAAAACCCTACCCTTGGAGAAATCCAAGCCAAGGGTAGATCCACTAGAGGAACCCATATGAGATGGGTATTGCCTTGGTCCTAAGGGGACGCCAGAGAAGATGATCGAAAAGGATCCACAGATTAGTGGAGGAGGGTGGAGATCGCCGGAGGAGGGGTCAGCGCTATGGTGGGAGGTGGAAGCGCCATTCTTAGTTGAATTTATTAGTAGCACTAGTCGTCAAAAATGTTGACTTTAGTTGAATTTCATAGAATAACTATTTCAACTTCTTTCGGTCAGCAAACTAGGCAACTAGCTAGCAGTATAAAAACATTCAACAAAAGAAAAGAAAGAAACTGCAAAATGTGGCGGAACCCTAAATAAGAAACTATAAAAAACATGTCTTTTTCTTCTTCTTCCCCTCTTCTTCTTTTTTCCTCTTTTTCCTTTTCTTCTCCTTCCTCTTCTTCCTTTTCTTCTTCTTCTTCATCATCATCATCATCTTCTTCTTCTTCTTCTTCTTTGTCTTCTTCTTCTTCTTCTTCTTCTTCTTCTTCTTCTTCTTCTTCTTCATCTTGTTCTTCTTCTTCTTCTTCTTCTTCTACTTCTTCTTCTTCTTCTTCTTCTTCTTCTTCTTCTTCTTCTTCTTCT
>NC_041385.1:337537112-337550563 GCF_002162155.2 Triticum dicoccoides | reverse complement strand
AGGGGCGGCGACCGGCGGGAGGGGGCGGCAGGAGGGCGGGGAGGGGCGGCGACGGGCACAGGGGACGGTACGGCAGCGGCGGGCTAGTTGGTGAGAGAGAGAGAGAGAGAGAGAGCGCATGCGTTCACGGCGGGGGGAGGTTAGCGATTCAACGCCGTGCCCGGGTGGGCCCCCTACCCTCTTTGCCATCAGCCTAGCGGACGGTAAAGAAATGGCAGACGGCAAAGAGCTGACCTAGCCACAGCCTTGCGTCAGTGGGCCCACAAGGTTCTTTGTCGTCGGCTAGCTGACGGAAAAGAACTCTTTGCTATCCGCGAGCTGGCGGCAAAGCACTAGCTGATGGCACAATAACCTGTGCCATCAGCTATTTCTTTACCATCTCCTTTGGGGAAACTAATGGCAAAGAAGCTCTTTGCCGTCAGCTAGCTGACGCCAAAGAACTGGCAGACGACAAAGAAGTGGATTTCAGTAGTGTTACAAGTTTTCTATTGAGTTTTGTGTTGTGAAGTTTTCAACTTTTGTGTAAAGATTCGATGGACTATGAAATAAGGAGTGGCAAGAGCCTAAGCTTGGGGATTCCCAAGGAACCCCGAGGTAATATTCAAGGACAACCAAGAGCCTAAGCTTGGGGATGCCCCGGATGGCATCCCCTCTTTCGTCTTCGTTCATCGGTAACATTACTTGGAGCTAAATTTTTATTCACCACATGATATGTATTTTGCTTGGAGTGTCATTTCATTTTGTTTATATTTGCTTGCTATTATTCAGAGACATGTTTTATATCTTTTAGTTCAATAAAAAATTCAAGTATAGCCTTTACCATGCTTATTTTACAAGTCTATACGTTGGTTTCGAAAACAGAAATTTTGCTGTTATATTTTGAATATTGGTGAATAGTCAGAACATGATAAAATCTTGAAATTTTGACATGATGAGTAGCAATTCTACAGTGTGGTAATTTTTTCATAATTTTTGGGTTAGGGAAGTATGATTCCTCTTGCATTGTTTACAGACTATCCTGTTTAGATAGATTGCTGTAATGTTTGCATTGTTTGCCTATATTTGCTTGTTTAATGATTCTATTTGAGGATAGTAATGTTATATATGTAGAGGAATTCAGTAGGAAATATCAAATAATAATTTTAGTGATTTGCTACAGTAGAGAATGATAAGGTTATTGCATTGATTTATACTAACTTACCTCACGAGTTCTTGCTGAGTTTTGTGTGGATGAAGTTTTTAGGATTTAGGGAAATCGTGATATATAAGGAATTAAGGAGACACAAAATCTCAAGCTTGGGGATGCCCAAGGCATCCCTAATTTTGGGTATGCGCCGGTTGGCATTCCACCTTTCTTCTTCAACAACTATTGGTCAGTTTTGGTTGAGCCTAAGTTTTTACTTCTTCACATGATATGTGCTATCCTTGCAATGTCATTTTATTTTTCTTTGCTTTCTGTTTGAATAATATCCCAAGATCTAAAATTCTTAAATATTATAGGGTCTTCACAGAGTTACATAATTATTTGACTACTCATTGATCTTCACTTATATCTTTTGGAGTAGTTTGTCATTTGCGCTAGTGCTTCACTTATATTTTTTAGAGCACGACAGTTGTTTTATTTTGAAGAAATTGATGAACTCTCATGCTTCACTTATATTATTTTGAGAGTCTTTAATCAGCATGGTAATTTGCTTTGGTTATGAATTTAGTCCTAATATGATAGGCATCCAAGAGGTATATAATAAAAACTTTCATATCAAGTGCATTGAATAGTATGAGAAGTTTGATTACTTATGATTGTTTTAAGATATGAGGATGGTAATATTAGAGTCATGCTAGTGAGTAATTGTGGATTGGTAGAAATACTTATGTTAAAGTTCGTGATTCCCGTAGCATGCACGTATGGTGAACCGTTATGTGATGAAGTCGGAGCATGATTTATTTATTGATTTTCTTCCTTATGAGTGGCGGTCGGGGATGAGCGATGGTCTTTCCATACCAGTCTATCCCCCTAGGATAATGCATGTAGTACTTTGTTTCGATGACTAATAGATTTTTGCAATAAGTATTTGAGTTCTTTATGACTAATGTTGATTCCATGGATTATACGCACTCTCACCCTTCCACCATTGCTAGCCTCTCTAGTACCACGCAACTTTCGCCGGTACCATACACCCACCATGTACCTTCCTCAAAACAGCCACCAAGGCTAAAAAAATTTCCTCCAAAATATGAAGGATTGATACCTATCCTACAAAGGAATAGGAATCCATTCCTATAAACCAAAGGGCTTGAAAGGAATTTTTCCTTTGCAAATTCTATCCTATAGATATCCTACAAAATTACTACAAACGAAAGGAGGCTGGAGGGTCTTTGTCTCTCTCTAGATCTCTCTGCATCCAACAACCCCTGTAGCACACGTACACACTCTCTGTAGCCACTCCAAAAGTACGACGTCACTACACATTCACGCTTCCAACAAACAATTACACATTCCCGCATGTTACAAGTACGTGCCAATTTTGCTGGCTATTAATGTGAATGTATCTGTGAACCAACTCTTTGAGTTTGATGTGAATTAATGTATAATTGTGGACTATTGTCTGATCGATCGCTAAGACTACAATTTTAGGAGCTTGGGCTATTGGCAAATTGACAACGGATCAGACCTATAAGTGTACCACGAGCTCATCAGCCTCAACATTTCTCTTTAGTGAGTGTTTGCAAGTACTATAGCTCGCACATTAGCTAGCCTACTAACACTAAGAATCATCAAACAAGCCCCGTTGATATGATAAATAGTTCAAACTTACATCTAAGCATGCCATAGATTACATCAAAAGCTGGTGACGATACATCTATTTCCATAACTAGGAGAGGGTTCGCATGATTCACTATCAAATGAAAGTAGCAAGTACCACCCACATAAGACAGTGCCCTAGCCCTAAGATGGTTTGATAACACGCATCGTTCTAGTAATTAAATACAATGCAAACTACCTTGAAGGATTAGCGCGACCAACTATTTCTTATCATCGATCTCTCGGGCTATGACCACAGCACGGACAATGGCATGGGAATCGATCTCTGGGGTGATGTCCACATGACGGACTGCAACATCTGAATCGATCTCTGGGGCGATGTCCATCGGATGGACAGCAGCATCGGAATCGATCTCCGGGGAGATGTCCACAGGACGGACTGCGACATCAAAAACGATCTCTGGGGCGATGTCCATAGGACGGACCGCGATATCGGAATCATCAAGGACGTCCACCGGCACCTGCACAACCCTAACATATTAGCAAGCACATTGCAAATAATAAAAAACCACAACTATGGTAAGCCATTTTTTTACCTTGTGCAACTCACCGAGGGATCCCATCCCTCCGGGGGCCATCTCCTCGACGGGGGGCCATCGCCTTGCCAGGGAAATACTGCTTCTCAACACCGACTATCTCCTCAAACCCAGCCTTGAGCCTCTCATAGGTGGCCATTAGAGTTTCCTAGATAGGCACCATGGGGCCCATGCTGTTCTTCCAGCTTTCTTTGAGGAGTTCATCCGCCAACATCGTTAACTCTTTGGACAGTGCTTGTTTCTTGGAGTTCTTCATCTCCATGGGTTGGCCCGCCAACATGGCCAACTCATTGGCCGGTGCTCGCTTCCTGGAGATCTCTGTCTCAAGTGGGTTGTCTGCCGACAACTCTTTGCCTAGTGCTCCAGGATCCATCAATAAACTAACAAACAAAAAGCAATTGAAAGGAAACCACAATCACAATGAAAACGGGAAAATAATAGGTAGTGATAATCGGTCGGTGCTTCGCAAAAATAAGATTCTTGGAATGAAAATATAGTAGGATCATTGATTTGCCCACCTTTCCTTCGTCGGTACAGAAGAAAAATGGCAGAAGCGAGTAGCCTAGAGTGAGGTTTTCTTCAAGAAAGGGTAGAAATGGCTTCAATGAGCGTTCTAGTGAAATGTTGGTTGCTTCGTCCAGTCCAACTTCGAGACCACTTTACCACTGCTGGTAAAGGTGTGGGTTTTGATGGGTCATGATGGCCAACCGGGGTGACTGGTGAGTCTTGACTGTAGCACCTCGCTGTAATTTGGTGGATGGAACGTGGACCTGGATGCTTGATGACCCGCATGTAATAGAGCAGCTAGTCATATAGTAGTTTGGACGACAGGCGAGGAGTCCCGTCCTGGTTCATTGGTCCCTATGATAATATGTGCCAAATTTTGACTATAAATTTAACTAACCAAATGTTCATGCATGTCACAAAAAATTACATCATTGAAAACTATGTTCAAATACGAATCCAAGGATGTAATTTTTTCTTAACATGCACTAACATTTTGTCAGTTAAATCTTTCGTCAGATTTTAGCATAAATTACAAAGGGTCCCAATAAAGATTGTACACCCACATTTTGTTTTGAGGATACTCCCACATAGAATATATAAATAATAATGCATGTTGCTGCCGCCCGCGTTTCCAATAATTTTAGCCGTGGGCTTGTTCACATTTTTTACGAGGCGGTGGTTGTTCACATAATGGAGGGTCTAGTACCGGACTTGAATGATACAAAGTGCGACCTGGCACATTGTAACACCACTTGGAATAAGCGGGTAGTTATCTAAAAAAACAATCAACAACACAAAAAAATGGCGACCTGGCACGTACACAATTTTAAACGATTATTTTGATGGAGTGAAAAAAGAAAACTACCCCACTAGGGTTGCTCCGCGCTTGCTTGCTAGGGTTGCTCTATTCACACACTCTCATCCTCTCTAGATCTAAACAAGATAGGGATGGTAACACTATCTTTCTATCCTCACTGCTGGATATAGATCCGGACGTATCCCCCTATGCCAGTGAAGGGGAGGAGGGGCAGCGTTTAGGCCGTCATCGACAGCGAGGGAAGAGACCCACTGCCGTCCGGACCATTATCTCTGACCGAGAAATGGCGCCGGAGGTCCTTCGGTCCCTTCGTCGCTGGCCTAGTGTGAGCGGATCCAGCCGCCCACCTATCCACACCCCGACGACCTTCAGGTATAACTTCCTTCGAAACCAGCCTAGCTCTACTTCCCCAGCTCACTACGTTGCTGCATGTGTATCATTTTCTACGTCTTAGCCCCCTCATAGTTAGGCTCGATCGGTTGGTGCAACGTCACCTAATTGTTTTCTATTTTTAGAGGTAAATCTACTTCATGGAGTCGAATCTTGTACTTGGTTCAAACAAGAAATAAAGGGGGGAAATTTAGTATGTACATCGGACTTGGTACAAACAGGAAAGAAAGGGGGTGAAAGTAGTACAGACTGGTCATCCAACCGGTCTCTTGGTTGAAAAGGGAAATATAGGGGAAATGTTGTACATAGTGGTATGACCAGGACTAGATTTGCTATCCACACATAGGAATAGGTGGCTAGAGTGGACAAAAATGGGACCAACCCAGATATGTTTCTTGGATCTTTGTTTCTCGGGGCAACAAACTCTGAATCACCACTTTATGCCCCGGTTTAGGTACATGGTGCCGGACTACTGGTGCAATCACTATCCCATTCCCTTATAGCAAATAATTAGTTGTTCTTGATCTAATGCCCCTGGTAAAATGAAGCCATGCCACTGTTATAAGCAATGACAAGTTTAACCAATTGTTTTCCCAGTTATTTTTTGAGACTCTGACTATTTCCTCTGTAGCTTTTTGTGCAAACAGGGATATCCATTTCACCTTGTTGCTACTGCGACCTTTTGGTGCACTACACAAAACACTTCTTAAAAGAAGTGAGTTTTGTGTCATTTAACTCGAATGTTAGAATGGAACCGTTGGTTCATTTCGGTGGAGCTGCTCAAAGGGAGATATGTGTTCCAATCTTCATCCTCCATATTGGCACCATAACCTTTCATTAGGTAAGAATGATATTTAATGCATGTGTTCACCTCTATTTTGCGACTGCGATGAGAAAATAATGCTATTGTTTACTAGTACACTTGTACTCCCTCACTTACAAAACCAATTCTGAAATAGAAGGCCAATCATGTACTTGGTTTCACCAACTGGTGAGGAGAAAGAGAAATAGACCATGAAGAGGGAGCCGAAGAAGGAGCAGGAGGAAATGAAGAAGATCACACGATGGTACCGTCCTATATTATCCTGACATCTTTCTAGTGGTATTGTATTGCTGTGTTGCTAATAGTCTTAATTTACTTGGAAGACTACTAAGATGCTTGTGCGTTGCATGTAACATCAAGATGCATTTGTATGAGTAGTTTATCTTGTGAGAGAAAAGGATGAACGAGGGAAGGCCTTATTTGCAAATGTGGAGAGGGGTGTGGGTATCTTTTTGCAAAATTGCCATAGTTTCCTTCCTATCCGTCAGATATAAATTGAATGGCTATATTGCAGGATGGCAGCCACACCATCATCACCAACTCTGTTTTTATAGGAGTAGAGATAGATAGAGAAATGAAGTAGAGTAGTACTTGGCTTGACGACACATCATACTAATTAACTGGATTCTAGATGCATGTGTGTCCCAGCTCTACACGATCAACAACACCAAGGTTATCTTGCTGAAGCTGAGGCCTCAGTCGAGGCCATTCAAGGGCTCCGGCAACGTCTCCCTTACATGTGAGACGATCCTCCAAGAGCCCTTCCAGTTCTGCTGTCTCTCCTGCAAGGTCACTTAATTAATTAGGAGTACTTAAGTAGCACTAATTTATTGCAATTTTCCTGTCGGAGTTGAACAAATCTTTAGTAGCACCCTATGTTGAATCATGTACGTGTGTATGTGTGTCTATGGAGGTGAATCATGTGGCGGAGCAGCGAGGGAATCTTGGTAGTGTCATGACATAATAATGCTATTGTTTTGCATGTCAATTTATTGCCACTGGTTCAATGAGGCAATGTTTTGTGTATTGTCCATCATGAATTTGATGGTACTGCTAAAGTAATATGCTAATATCTTTCTATTCTTTCTCACTAGGCTAATGAAGGTTTCACCTTGTTCCTACTTGTGCAAACAGGGATTATGTTGTGCCAATCGTACATTTTAGTGAACTGCACAAGACAATAAAATGAACTGTAGCCCAGCCAGTGCTTTGACTCTGTTAGATCACCACTGGTAAACAAGAGTGATGTCAACCATACATTTGAAGTGCACTAAAATATATACTATTGAATGATTCTAGTGAGTGCTTTATCATCTCTTCTGGGACTACTTGAATAAGCTTTTTTGCTCAGGTTGGTACCGGCCTAAGGCCTCATCCATGTTCGTTTGTTAACCTCTTTATTTGTATCTTGCTACTGTGTTGCTATAGTCATGATAAACTCCTCTATCTTTGCACATTAAAGTTTTGCAACCTATGATACATGGCAATGCTTTGAGTGTTGAGCTAATTGGCACTGATTAAATAAACTAATACCTATCTTTAAGCAAGACTACTATGTTGCTAACTTTACCCCTTAAGATAATGAGGGTGCTTCTGTTAGTTAGAGTATGTTTCATCAACTAGTCCCACTACTACAGTAATCTCACTCTCTCAATATATGTGCCAATAGGAATGCTTGATTTTGGTGGAACTGCACAAAAACTTTGGGTGATTCATTGACTCGACTACATCCTTCCTTTCCTATCAGCGCTTATCTAGGCTTCCAGTCAAAGGAAATAGTAATTGATATGCTACCTCACAAAGGTTGGTACTGGTCTTTATCCTGATTATCGTGCTTGTTATATGTATTGGTAATTTGGTATTGTGCTACTATTTGCCGGTTTCATAAAGCAGTAACTTGGAGCCTGAACTCGCACGCAAATCATTACATTGGACGAGTTCAGTAAACTGCACAAAAAGATCAAATGGACATATACTTATGTTGCTGCTATGTACTCCAAAGTTCACTCAGATAAGCATTGATGGTGACAAGAAGTAGTGCCAGCGCGAATGCCAACAATACTGCTTGGCGCATAGCCCAAAAAAACGCAGTCTAGTCTTTGGTCCCAACTTGTTCCTTTTGGTTATCGACACATATGGTAGTGAACTGTCTAAAGATTATAGACAAGTTGGTTGATGCATATATCATCTCGCATTTAATCAGTCTGCATGCCAAGGATGCTCCATTTCAGTTGAACTGCACAAAAAATTTGGGTGGTTCATTTTATTGACCACCTCCTTTCTTGTCTGCAATGTAGAAGTTTGGCGAGCTACAGGACTAAGATGAGCCAATAAACTAGTTGGATGAAAGTAGTGGCCAAGTTGCTAAAACCTCCTGTGGCATCGAGGCCACTATCTCGAGGATAAACCTACAAGCAAAGTTCAGATTGTCTGTGTTGCCTCTTCCATACTTTAAAATTTACTCATACAAGCATTAATTTTAGCAAGAAGTACCACTGATTGAACACTATTTACCAATCTGTACCCTAGGTAATTAAAGTTCGTCCATGGTTGATATTGTCTATGATCTCAATCATTTGGATGCATAAACATGCTGAACATGTGTATATCTGAATCTTTTTGTGAATTATCTATGAATATTGTCTTGTGATCTATCAATCATTTGGATGCATAGACATGCTGAACTTGTGTATATATGAATCTTTTAAGTTGTTCATTGTGAATGTTGGCTATGAATATGAACATGTCCTGTGAACCTGAGTTTGATACGAATGTTTACCTTTTCTATTGTTCTTGTGTGAACATGTTAGAATGTCTACTGTGGGACTGTGACATGTGAGTGTCAATGGCACACCTTCTTCCCAAGAAGAATTGCACCTGCGTGTTAGGGTAGCAACGATGCATCATCTCTTTTTTTAAATATTTTTTGCTCTGTCTCCCCCCTCCCCCGCTCAACCCCTGTTGTAATGTTTTTGGCCTCAAAACAAACTTAGTAGTGTGGTTTTTTTGGGGCCTTGATGAAAATCAAGTGCTGCTTTTTGCCGATTGGCCCGCCCAGCAAATAGGTTCTTGGTCCACCACAGACAGGGAGGCTAAAAATACAAGTTCTATAGTGCAGAGGCAAGTAAAAAAACACCATCGAGAGCCATCCATTGAAAAAAACGCGTCTGATGTGCTTCTTCAGTCACGCCGCAGGACTCCTCTTTAATTCAGTTTGTTCATTCCCCAGCCGCTAGCACAGGACGGAAGTTTATTTCCCCTTGCGTTGCCGGGGAATTGAAGAAGCGTGCCATCAAATCCAACACCGGGAATGGCTGCTTGTCCAAGTGATTTTCAGATAAGATACTTCATGTTTAAGAGGCAGATCATTTAAATCAACATGCACATGGATAACAGAATGTTGGAAATTTTATTCATGGTAAAAAATGGAACTAACAGCACGTTAACATCATGCTGATCAACATTCATGTATAACACATCTTGATATGATGCAAAGTCAAAAAGATATGTTATTTTCAAAATGGCAAGATAATGTTGAGTGTGCGAAAAACTGGGTAAACTAGGGACGAAATTTTGGGAAGTGTTAGATATTTTCAACTACACTAGTTGGAATCGAACCCGAGCAGTACAGCTTTTGGGTGAGAGGGCTACAACCACCGGGCTAGTGCTGTATGTTCGAAAGAATGATGCCATCTTCCCTGGCTCCGGTTCTTTCCCGTCCATGTGCGCTCGACGTGGCGCCGCCGTATGTCGTTGTCAACGTGCTCAACAAATGAGAGGAATCCAGAGAGGACTGTACGCAGAGAGGCTGATAGTGGGGACCCACCAGGTCCAAGCCATACGCAAGCAAGTGCCTCATTGGAAAAAAGCTTCCTCCTAATTGTATACTGACGTTGGGGCCCATGGGTTTATCAACCTAGTCAATAAACGAAATAAATTTCCAACGATGACTATCATCGGGGTGATTTTTTTCAGGGGGATCGGGGATCTTTTTTGTTGTTGTGGGAAAGGGGTATCGGGGATCTAGCTATTATCATTTTTTAGAGGGCGGACAAGTATCAGCTCGGCATAGGTTTTGTTTTTTAACATGCGTAGCCCACGACATACCGAGATAGTGGTTTCAACTTATTTTTTGAGGTTCATCATGTACGTACCGGCCTATAGGCCTCCCAGCGTAGGTTTTACTTTTTGTTAAACATTGGCAGCCCAATGTATTTTTTTAATAGAATGCAGATCTCTATTCTAGTTATATATATAAGAATAATAATGGAGTATCCAATTTATGTTTTCCCTTCTAACCACATTATATATATTTATATTATTACTATTATCGTATATTTAAAAGAGACTTATATATACATTATAAAAACATCCCACGTCATATTAACTTATAAAAGTAAATGTTTAACAGAAGTTGGCAAGGAAAATCCTATTTGTTTTTGACTCAGAGGCAAAATACTTTCTGGTGATCGCGTACAAAAGTTTGCGAAGATTTTAAGGACCAATGTCATAATAACACTCTCATTTCTCTTTTGAGAAATAACTCATTAATTTGTTAATTTTATATATAATCAAATGTGTAGCTCTGGTTTACTTTTTGATATTAATTGCTCCTTCTAACCTAACATTAAATATATAACAAGCCCAACTAATTCATGTATTTCAAGAAAGTGCAAATGGGCTTGGATTTCTTAGTAAATGGACCGCATTGACGCGAAATTATTTGTTCACCCAGCCTAGCAAATGGACTGTAAATTCTAGAAAACATGGGTTAAATATATGCCACATTTTTGCAGGCTGACATGTGGGCCAATAGGTTGAAGCCTATGCAAGGAGTTGTAAACATAGTCAACACATGACTATGACATCCACAACCATTATATTTATATCCAACGGCCGGTGTGCACCTTCAATCTCTCGACTTCTTCCTCCAGCGACATCGGGCCGCCTCCTTCGGCCTTCGGCGGCTAGTGGCTCTGCTTAGCACGCATCGCTGCGAAGGGCTACCCCACCGCCGACCAGCCTATCCCTCCACCCCTCCATACCTCCACTGACTGTAGCCGCACGCCGCACCAGAACTAGTTATAACCCTTGTACTCCTCTCAATCTGTGACTCCACTGCTGCGTCTTCCCATCTCTGGGACGTTCTCGTCCGGGACCTCGCCATTGTCCACTGACTTGTTGTGCTCGGCACGGCGTTGTCAACAAACGAGGGTCATCGGAAGAGGACTATACGTGGAGAGCCTGACACTTGGGACCCACGAGGTCTGTGGTCATACGCAAGGAAAGTTCCTCCTTATTAAGCTGAAAATAGTGTTTCCTCCCCGTGACGGCTGGGACCCACCGGCTGGGACCCGCGTACATAGCATTGTCTATCTTGTCGTGAGCGTGTACATATATACTAGTTGATCAGTCGCTATGCAACGATGAACCGTGGCCGCATAAGTAGCTGCACATGTATAGTAGAGCCCCCAACGTAGCAGTTTAGGTTGTGCCGTCTAAACCGTGTACACGTAGATATAGCCACACGCCAAAAGATACGACCACGTACGTACATACGAGCAGGGTCTCGAAATTCGTACTCGCGGATATGGACGGCCAGGGCTCGTGTACATGGAGAGGCAACGTACGACAGTGATGTTGTCTTGTTCATCGGTAGCTAACCGGCTGGGTCGAAATGGAGGAAAGAGTGTCATGATCACTGGGAGCCAAGTGACCGGGTCGGAACACGTCATGTTCATCGGGAGCAAAGCCACTGGGTCAAAATGGATCGTATTCAACGGGAGCCAACTGTCTTGGATGGAACAGTCGGAACGGGGTCTGGCATAACACAAAGCGGAGGAAAACGACCTTCTGTTCGACCGTGTACGGTCGAAATGAGGTCGTGTTCATCAGGAAGGGTCTGGCGTACCGCACAATGGAGGAAACGGACTTGTGTTCGAGTGCCTATGGTCGAAATGTGGTGTTCTTGATCGGGAGGGCTGTGGCATACCGCAAAACGGAGGAAACAAACTTGTGTTGGACCGTTGACGCTCGAAACAGGGGTCCTGTTCATCAGGAGGGGTGTGGCGTGCCGCAGAACGGGACTCCACGGACTACTGTTCATCCACTATCTACTGCCTTGCTCCAGCCTCCACGGGCTACTATTCATCCACCGTCAACTTCCTTCAGCCTCCACCAGCTACTGTTCATCCACCGTCTACTTCCTCCAGCCTCCACCAGCTACTGTTCAACACGGGGTCCTGTTCATCCTGCCTCCACCAGTTACAGTTCAACCAGCCCTCCACACGGGGTTCTATTCAACCAGCCCTCCATGGGGTCCTATTCATCCACCCCAACCGGCACGGGTGCATGGCGTCCTCCTCTCAATTGGGGTCATGTTCATCCAGCGGCAATGACCTCTACTACCACGGGGTCCTGTTCATCCAACACCCACCGGGAACTATTCATCCAACCCCAACAACGGTCACCGTTCATCAAGAGGCAGCAACAAGTTCTATTGGCTTTAGTTAGTAGCAGTAGTGATGGAATCGCTTGGGTTCAGTTAACAGCCAGGGATCGATCGCTCGCGCTATAATGTAGCTAGTTCAATTGCTCGGGTTCAATAAGTGAATGCCTCGCTCGGGTTCAGTTAGAGCCCAACGCCTCGCACCCACATGTGTACATGTATGAGAGAAACGCGCAATATCTCCGTGCATCGCTTGTCCCCGACCACCGACCCTAAACAGGAACTCCCCGAAATTTTCCTTGCCCTCACTTCTACCATGATTTTTTCCGTCATGGACGGCCCAAAGAATGTCATGCAGGTGCGTCCCCGGCCCGCCCACGATGAAAAGCCCATTTTCTGTCATGAGTTTTTGTCATAGAAGTAGGAGCCCACCACATCTATGATGATATGTGCTTTTCTCACAATTCTCGTCATAGAAGTATCATAAGCATGACAGAAAAAATTCATTCGGCCCAAAATGTCACAGGTGTGTCTTTTTTTGTAGTGATGTGTAGTAAATTGGAAGGAATTTTCAAACATATTGGTATCACGGCTTGGACACATGCATGGAGTGCCATGTTAACACAAAATAAGCATTTGTGCCTTATACGAGGACAGAAATTGTAAATATCTAGCAAGACAACTGGGCCCACACAATTGGCACTCTATTTCGCGCCTCGAGGTTTCGAAGGTGCATGGCACGGGTTATTAATTAGATGTGGTTCTTTATTCAAACTGTCTTCTATTAAGTCCACACAGGGCTTTTGTTGTGGGAATCATGTGCAATTCAAACTACAGTACTCGTAAATTCTGGTCACTTCCATGTGCACTGCTCTTGTCAATCTAGATTCTTGTCCACCAATAAGTACTACATTGCTCACGTCGTCCCGCCTGCATTCTCATCTACATCCTCCCCTCGCTTGCCCTCTTTCTCTCTCACACAGACACAGACACAAACCTCTGCCATGGCGCAATTGATCTACCCACACGTCGATGAGGTGGTGCCCCCCTCCCTCGAGGACGTTCAGTCTAAGAGCAGCAACGAGGAGGACGCCTACGAACCACTG
>NC_041385.1:337536156-337536959 GCF_002162155.2 Triticum dicoccoides | reverse complement strand
ATCTCTGACTATGAAAGTCGCTGCCGCCAACTAAGAAAGCCAGGCAAGTGGCTTTCAATAAGGAGATGGCGGAGGAGGAAGCCAGGTAGCATGTAATGCCCCGGATTCGATGCGCCGGGTGTCTGCTAGTTATTCGCCGTTGTTGCCAAGTCATTTTCTTACGTGTTGCATTTCGTCATGTCATCATGTGCATTTCATTTTGCATACGTGTTCGTCTCATGCATCTGAGCCTTTTCCCCATTGTCCGTTTCGCAATCCGGCACTCCTATGCCCTCCAGCGTTCCCCTTTTGTCTCTCGTTGTGAGCGGGTGATTAAACTTTCTCGGAATGGACCGAGTCTTGCCAAGCGGCCTTGGTATGTCACCGGTAGACCGCCTGTCAAGTTTCGTGCCATTTGGAGTTCGTTTGATACTCCAACGGTTAACCGGGTAACCGTAAAGCCCCTTTCTCTTTGCAGCCCAACACCTCTTCCCACAGCCCACCAAACCCATCCAAACCCCCTCCATGCTCTCGGTCGTTCAATCACGATCGCGTGGCCGAAAACCGCTCCTCATTTGGACTCTCCTAGCTCCCAGAAACTATAAATATGCCCTCTCCCCCGAAATTCGCGGATGAATCCCCCTAACCCTAGCTTTTCCCCTCTCCGCACACCGGACATGTCCGTCCAGCCGCCGGACATGTCCAGCCGCCGTCCACCGGCGAACCAGGAGCTGCCACGTCATCCCGCCGGTCTCCTCTCTCTCCTCCCCGCCGCCGGGCCCGCTCGGCCCACCCGCGGCCCGCCCCGGGGCCCGACCGGGTCG
>NC_041385.1:337528550-337535916 GCF_002162155.2 Triticum dicoccoides | reverse complement strand
CAAGTGTTGCGCCGGCCGCGCCTGCGCTACATCCGGGCGGCCGCCCCTCGCCCATGCTCCTCCGTGGCGCCGCTCCGCCACAAACACCGGCGAGCTCCGCCTCCTAGCTCCGGCGCCGCCCCCTCCTCGATGTCCGCGCCCGCCCCGGATACTTCGTCGCCGGTCATCTCCCCCGTCTCCGGCGAGATCCGGTCGCCGGGACCAGATCCACCAGTGCAACGAGCCAAACACGCCCTCGCCCCGCCCGGATCTCCTCGTCCCGGATCCTCCTCGGCCCGTTTTTGGAGGGTAAAAATCTGCAAAGTCCCCGATATTTTGCATAATCATGCCCTGTTCACCGCATCATATCTCTGCATCCGTAGCTCCGTTTCATGCGTGTTGTATATCAAATTGTTCGTCTCAACGAGTACTTCATTTCATTCCATTGCATCATGTTTGTTTGAGCTCATCTTGATCCCTGAATCATCGTTACAAGAGTGCTTCATGATGTTAATCTGCTGAAACTGTTATAACATGCTCATTTGTCATTTTTTCCATGATTGATGTGTGCATCGTATGAGGTTGATGTCTTCTTGTGTTTTGGACTATGCCATGTATTCTTTACAGAGGTGCTTACCATTTATTTTTGTGATCAATGTGGTGACTAGCACGAGCATGCAAACTAGGCTTCGTAATGTTACTTATTTTAGTCCCTGTTCTGCTGTTATTTTGATGCCATGTAAACATGATGCTACAGAGAGATCCATGCTTATTTTGAGATACTTCAGTAAGGGTGTCTTGAACATATGGTTGTTCTCTATCCATTCATGCCCCTGTTTGCAATTATGGAGTAGTCTAGCATGTCATTTGCGTGCTCTACTTTTTCTGCAAAATGTTTCCTGGCAGATTGTTTACTTGTTATTCAATTTTGCCAAGGTTGTTGTAGTTGATCCTTGCATGCTATGAACTTGTTCTTGCCTTAGTTTGTTTCATAAACATGTCTTCTTGCTGATGCTATGCTTATATTGTCATGCAATGAATTGTGGTGAGTGAATCGAGCTTGTTAAGTAGGGTACTTGCTGTTACTGTTTTGCTAGGCTGAATCTGTTATTTCGTGGTGCTATGTAAACCTGCTTCTATAAATCATTCTATGCATAATCTGGAGATGTTAACTAAGGTTGTTTTGTTCTACATGTCATGCTCTATCCATCCGTGCCCCTGGTTGCAATTATAGCCTGCTTTAGCTTGTTGTAATCTTGCTCCAAAGTTGCTTAATAATGTTGCTGTCAGCCTGTTAACATTAAGTTCAGTTGTTGCCATGATTGTTGCTAGTGATCCATGCACCCTATGAACTTGCTCTTGCCATGCTTAGCTTCATAAATATGTCTTCTTACTGTTGGTTTCCTTTCCATGCCATGTATTGCTCTGTGGTGAGTGGTACAAGCTCACCAACATGCCTTCATAATTCTGTTCCTGCCATGTATGAATCTGTTAACGAAACATGCTATGTTTACATGGGTGCCATCATGTCTTTTGATCCTTTTTGGCTCATGGTCAGTAAGGGACTTTTGTTCTATGGGTTTATTAGGTTCATGCCATGCCTTTGTTTGCCATGATAAGTTCCTGTAACATGTTGTTTGATAGCTCTAAACATTGCAACCTGATGTTATTTTCTGCAAAGTCTGAACCGTTATTATTTGCAATCTTGCCATGTGTGTTTGAGCATGTTCTAGTGATTTCTGGAGATAGCTCAGTGTTCATGTTTTGTTATGCTTTACCTGTACATCATGTCCATGCCTTTTGTTTTCATATTGTGGTACTGTAGGATGTTGTTTTGATGCTTGCAATATGCCTAGTTGCTATTTTGGACAGCTTGTCCTTTAAACTTGTTTCATGTGTGTGTGCTGAACCGTTGCTCCGTTTTGAGTGTGCTCTATATGAAACTTGCTTGATTTTGCATGTAGCTTCATATTATCATGTTGCATCCTTGTTTTGGTGTGTTTGCTTGATGTTTGGGTGCATTTTGCATCAATGCCATGTTTAACTTGTTTTGCTCATATCTTTTAGGCCGTAGCTCCGAACCAAATGAACTTTATATGTAACTTGACTATAATCTCATGTAGATCATCTTTGTGCATCTTAACTTGCTGTTTAACAACTTGAACATAATGTTTATTCAGATCTGGACCAATTTCGAAATATGCATATGAGGACTTACCGGAATTGTTATATGTTGTTCCCGGCCTCATTTAAACTTGCCTTGATGTGTTGCTCTTGTTTGCATCATCTCTTGCCATGAGTAGCCTCATGTAGCTTTGTCTTACACCATGCTTGTTGTGCATCATGCCTTGTTCATGTGTGGTGTGTTTACCATGTTGTGTGCTTCTTTTCGATAGTTCCTGTTTCATTGCGATCGTGAGGATTCGTTCGTCTACGCTTGGTTCGGCTTCATCCGTTTGTCTTCTTCATGGACTCGTTCTTCTTCCTTGCGGGATTTCAGGCAAGATGACCTCTACCCTTGATCTCACTACTATCATTGCTATGATAGTTGCTTCGTTCTATAGCTTTGCTGTGCTACCTATCTTTTGCTCGTCAAGCCTCCCATATTGCCATGAACCTCTAACCTTTGATACCTTTCCTATGCAAACCGTTGTTTGGCTATGTTACCGCTTTGCTCAGCCCTCTTATAGCGTTGCTAGTTGCAGGTGAAGTTGAAGATTGCTCCATGGTGGACAGGTTTATGTTGGGATATCAGAATATCTCTTATTAAATTAATGCATCTATATATTTGGTAAAGGGTGGAAGGCTCGGCCTTATGCCTGGTGTTTTGTTCCACTCTTGCCGCCCTAGTTTCCGTCATACCGGTGTTATGTTCCCGGATTTTGCGTTCCTTACGCGGTTGGGTGATTTATGGGACCCCTTGACAGTTCGCTTTGAATAAAACTCCTCCAGCAAGGCCCAACATTGGTTTTACCATTTGCCTCACCACCACCTACTTTTCCCTTGGGAGCCGCTCTCTCGAGGGTCATCTTTATTCAGCCCCCCCGGGCCAATGCTTGTCTAAGTGTTGGTCCGAACCAGAGCCACATGCAGCGCCACCTCAGGGAAACTCGAGGTCTGGTTTTAGTTGTACGTAGTGTTCATCCGGTGTTGCCCTGAGAATGAGATATGTGCAGCTCCTATCGGGCTTGTCGGCGCATCGGGCGGTCTTGCTGGTCTTGTTTTATCATTGCCGAAATGTCTTGTAAACCGGGATTCCGAGACTGATCGGGTCTTCCTGGGAGAAGGAATATCCTTCGTTGATCGCGAGAGCTTATCATGGGCTAAGTTGGGACACCCCTAAAGGGTACAATCTTTCGAAAGCCGTGCTTGCGGTTATAGGCAGATGGCAATTTGTTAATGTCCTGTTGTAGATAACTTGACACCAGATTCGAATTAAAACGGATCAACCGTGTGTGTAGCCGTGATGGTCTCTTCTCGGCGGAGTCCGGGAAGTGAACACGGTTTCTGGGTTATGTTTGATGTAAGTAGGAGTTCAGGATCACTTCTTGATCATTGCTAGTTTCACGACCGTTCCGCTTGCTCTCTTCTCGCTCTTATTTGCATATGGTAGCCACCATATATGCTTAGTCGCTGCTGCAGCCTCACCACTTTACCCCTTCCTTTCCCATTAAGCTTTGCTAGTCTTGATACCCATGGTAATGGGATTGCTGAGTCCTCGTGGCTCACAGATTACTACAACAACAGTTGCAGGTACAGGTTATGCGATGTTCATGACGCTAGAGCGATGTTTTCTTGTATTGGAGTTCTTCTTCTGCTTCTTCTTCGATCAGGGGATAGGTTCTAGGTCGACAGCCTGGGCTAGCAGGGTGGATGTCGTTTGAGTTTCTGTTCGTGTTTCATCCGTAGTTGGATGTTGCTCTTATGTATTGTGATCTTGTATTCGTGTGGCATTGTATGCCTTATGTATGTATCCCCATCTATTATGTAATGTTGATGTAATGATATCCACCTTGCAAAAGCGTTTCAATATGCGGGTCTATCCTTGGTGGGACCTTCGAGTTCCTTTTGGATAGGGTCGCATATTGGCGTGACAAGTTGGTATCAGAGCCTCGACCGACCTAGGAGCCCCCTTGATTGATCGTGTAGTTTGGCCGTTGTTGAGTCTAGAAGAAAACTGTTTTCGTAGTCTAGTTATATCGGAGAGTAGGAATTCTTTTTACTCCTCAGCCCCTTCGTCGCTCTGGTAAGGAATCTTGACGTAGGTGTTTTGAATCGCTTCTCTTCCCTTTCAAATTTTTGTTTAGGTTCACGCAGTTGGTTTTCTGGTAGTTGTTCCTCAGCTCTTTTGATCCGGTGCATTTCTTGTCAAGTTGACTCGAGCCTCTTCATCTTTGAGTTCAATCCTCAGTTGTCTTCTTTTCCCACCCGCCCACCCCTTCTTCTTCTCGGAACCAGAGTCCGTAATTGAGTATCCATCCTACTCGTGTGAAGCCTTTGCTTTCTTTCAACCGGTGTTGTATCTTCAAGATATTCATTGGTTCTCCCTTCCAAGTTACCTTTGTTTTCCCGCCCTCCCACCCTCTTCTTCCCGGAGCCTGAGTCTGTCTCGACCATCTATCTCATTTGTGCGGAGCCTGTTCAGTCTTTCGTCAATTATTTCAACTGGTGAATTCTCTTTTGTTTAACATTCTTCATCCCTTTCTTTTTCCGGTGGATTCAATTCAAGTTTTCGGGTTGATCATATTCTTTTCCTCGAAGTGTTCTCCTTGCTCGTTCGCCTCTCGCCATTCAATCATTCCGGAGTTTGGAAGACATCTCAGGAGATTCGTCTGTGTTCGAATTAATTCGAGGTTGTCACCTCATTCAAATATTTCAATTGTTTCGGTGCATCATCTCCTCTTCAATCCTTTTCAACGGTATTATCTCTTCAGTGGGCCCTAACCCACAGGTCTTTTCCCAGGATCTTACCTGACTCTTTTAATTTCCCCGGAGCTATTCCTAATTCTTTTCAAAGTGTGACGTAAGAATGGATTTCATCAGTCACATGCCTTCTCCAAGTTTGTTTTTCAAATGCTTTCATTGTTGGCTCAACCTCTTTGCTTTTCATTCTCCCGGAGTATCTCAGTAATTTTGGTGGTGTTTCCCGTCGTCATTTGAAGACCGAAGAAGAGTTTTTCCTCTAAACCTTGTCTGTCCTCTCGAAGTTCCGTAGTTCTAGCTTCATATTATCCTCTCAAATTATTCCATTCGTTAGATATTCTTTTCTTAACCATCCGGAGTATGTCAGGAGTTGTTTTCCCGTTTCTTTTCACCGGAGGCCATCATTTCAGCTACCGTTATCCAATTATCCCAGTGCTTCGTTCAAGTGTTCTTTAATCAGCTCATTATCTCTTCGTTCTTTTGCATCTAAATCCCCTCTAGCTATTTGTTCTTCTAATTCTTCCCGGCGATTAAATCTCTTTCATCAGTCATTTTCGAATTCTTACGGTGGTTCGTTCAAGATTCTTTTTCTTTGATTATCATTTCAATCCATTCGTTCTTTCAATCCTACCGGTGGTTCATGAAGACTTTCTCAAGTTTTGTGATATATCCCCCCTTGATCCTTTTCAACGCGGATAAGTTGTATGAAATCCATTGCTTGTCATCAATTTAATTTGACGAAGGATAAGCATACAATAAATCTTATTCTTATTTCACCCAAGTGATTAATCCCTTCCTTCGGAGTTTGTTCATGATGAATAAATTGTAGTTCCAAGTGTTTACATCTTTTGTTTTCCGGAGTTCAAATTTTCTCGGTCATTTCGTCGGAACCTCCATCTAAATCATCGCAAGGCACATCTAATTCGTTCATCCTTCATTCTATCTCATCATCCTTTTGTTACCGGAGTTCTTCATGGTGGTTCTTCATGATTTAATTCATTTTTCCAAAGTTCATCAAGATTTTGTTGGTGGCGTTCAAGTATCTTTTCTTCTCGCATCTCGAAGTGCAATTAATTCTCCGTTTTTCTTTTGAAGTGGAGTTTTGCATTTCTTCGTTCTCCTCAGCTATTTAATCTTTTCCGTTTGTGGTCAGTTACCACCTCATAATTTGTGAGATGTTATCCATAAGTCCACAACAAGCTTATTCTTTCGTTGTTGATTTTCTCAACAACTCCATTCAATCCTTCCTTCTAAATTCTTTTCAGTCAATTTTTTCAATTCTTTCCGAAGGTTTTGTGTCATGCCTTCATCAAGTGTCATTCCATCTTGTGAAGTTTGTGTTCTATTCTTTCCTTGTTCAACTGGAGTGCTGCCTAAATTCATTCAGTCTTATTCGTTTCTTATCTCATTCTAACCGGAGTGCTTTCATAGTCTATCTGATTCCGTGAGCTTTCGATTCTCGTCATTCTCGTCGTTCCTCTCTTCTTCTCGAGTGCTCTCGATTCTTTGTTGCTTCTCTTGAGTTTTTGTTTCACCTCATCCCTTTTCCCTTCCGTCTCGGTCCTAAGATCTCGGGACGAGATCTCTTGTTAGTGGAGGAGTGTTGTAACGCCCCAGATTCGATGCGCCAGGTGTCTGCCAGTTATTCGCCGTTGTTGCCATGTCATTTGCTTGCGTGTTGCATTTCGTTATGTCATCATGTGCATTTCATTTTGCATACGTGTTCGTCTCATGCATCCGAGCCATTTCCCCGTTGTCCGTTTCGCAATCCGGCACTCCTATGCCCTCCGGCGTTCCCCTTTTGTCTCTCGTTGTGAGCGGGTGATTAAACTTTCTCGGAATGGACCGAGTCTTGCCAAGCGGCCTTGGTACATCACTGGTAGACTGCTTGTCAAGTTTCGTGCCATTTGGAGTTCGTTTGATACTCCAAAGGTTAACCGGGTAACCGTAAAGCCCTTTCTCTTTGCAGCCACCCACCTCTTCCCACATCCCACCAAACCCATCCAAACCCCCTCCATGCTCTCGGTCGTTCGATCGCGATCGCGTGGCCGAAAACCGCTCCTCATTTGGACTCTCCTAGCTCCCAGAAACTATAAATATGCCCTCTCCCCCGAAATTCGCGGATGAATCCCCCTAACCCTAGCTTTTCCCCTCTCCGCACACTGGACATGTCCGTCCAGCCGTCGGACATGTCCAGCCGCCGTCCACCGGCGAACCAGGAGCTGCCACGTCATCCCGCCGATCTCCTCTCTCTCCTCCCCGCCGCCGGGCCCGCTCGGCCCACCCGCGGCCCGCCCTGGGGCCCGACCGGGCCGCGCCTCGCGCCGCCCGCGCCGGACTGCGAGCCTCGCCGCCGATCGCCGTCCCCGCCGCCTCCCGCGGGCACCCGGGCCTCGCCGGACCGCCGCCGCCGCCCGGGATCTCTCTCCGCCGCCCGCTGCCGAAGCCCTCGCGGCCCGTCCTG
>NC_041385.1:337424080-337528037 GCF_002162155.2 Triticum dicoccoides | reverse complement strand
GCCTCCTGCCGCCCCGTCGCCGGCGAGCGTCGCGCCGGCCGCGCCTGCGCTGCCTCCGGCCGGCCTCCCCTCGCCCGTGCTCCTCCGTGGCGCCGCTCTGCCACAAACGCCAGCGAGCTCCGCCACCTAGCTCCGGCGCCGCCCCCTCCTCGACGTCCGTGCCCGCCCCGGCCACTTCGTCGCCGGTCATCTCCCCCGTTTCTGGCGAGATCCGGTCGCCGGGACCAGATCCACCAGTGCAACGAGCCAAACGCGCCCTCGCCCCGCCCGGATCTCCTCGTCCCGGATCCTCCTCGTCCCGTTTTCGGAGGGTAAAAATCTGCTAAGTCCCCGATATTTTGCGTAATCATGCCCTGTTCATCGCATCACATCTCTGCATCCGTAGCTCCATTTCGTGCGTATAATATGTCAAATTGTTTGTCTCAATGAGTACTTCATTTCATTCCATTGAATAATGTTCGTTTGAGCTCATCTTGATGCCTGAATCATCGTTGCAAGAGTTCTTCATGATGTTAATCTGCTGAAACTGTTATAACATGCTCATTTGTCATTTTTTCCATGATTGATGTGTGCATCGTATGAGGTTGATGTCTTCTTGTGTTTTGGACTATGTCATGTCTTCTTTACAGAGGTGCTTACCATGTATTTTTGTGATCAATGTGGTGACTAGCACGAGCATGCAAACTGGGCTTCCTAATGTTGCTGATTTTAGTCCCTGTTCTGCTGTTATTTTGATGTCATGTAAACATGATGCTACAGAGAGATCCATGCTTATTTTGAGATACTTCAGTAATGGTGTTTTGAACATATGGTTGTTCTCTATCCATTCATGCCCTTGTTTGCAATTATGGAGTAGTCTAGCATGTCTTTTCGTGCTCTACTTGTGCTCCAAAATGTTTCCTGGCAGATTGTTTACTTGTTATTCAATTTTGCCAAGGTTGTTGTAGTTGATCCTTGCATGCTATGAACTTGTTCTTGCCTTTGTTTGTTTCATAAACATGTCTTCCTGCTGATGCTATGCTTATCTTGTCATGCAATGACTTGTGGTGAGTGAATCGAGCTTGTTAAGTAGGGTACTTGTTGTTACTGTTTTGCTAGGCTGAATCTGTTATTTCGTGATGCTATGTAAACCTGCTTCTACAAATCATTCTATGCATAATCTGGAGATGTTAACTAAGTGTGTTTTGTTCTACATGTCATGCTCTATCCATCCATGCCCCTAGTTGCAATTATAGCCTGCTTAATAATGTTTCTGTCAGCCTGTTAACATTAAGTTGCTTAATAATGTTTCTGTCAGCCTGTAAACATTAAGTTCAGTTGTTGCCATGATTGTTGCTAGTGATCCATGCACCCTATGAACTTGCTCTTGCCATGCTTAGCTTCATAAATATGTCTTCTTACTGTTGGTTGCCTTTCCATGCCATGTATTGCTCTGTGGTGAGTGGTACAAGCTCACCAACATGCCTTCATAATTCTGTTCCTGCCATGTATGAATCTGTTAACGAAACTTGCTATGTTTACATGGGTGCCATCATATCTTCTGATCCTTTTTGGCTCATGGTCAGTAAGGGACTTTTGTTCTGTGGGTTTAGTAGGTTCACGCCATGCCTTTGTTTGCCATGATAAGTTCCTATAACATGTTGTTTGATAGCTCTAAACATTGCAACCTGATGTTATTTTCTGCAAAGTCTGAACCGTTATTATTTGCAATCTTGCCATGTGTGTTTGAGCATGTTCTAGTGATTTCTGGAGATAGCTCAGTGTTCATGTTTTGTTATACTTTACCTGTACATCATGTCCATGCCTTTTTTTTCATATTGTGGTACTGTAGCATGTTGTTTTGATGCTTGCAATATGCCTAGTTGCTGTTTTGGACAGCTTGTCCTTTAAACTTGTTTCATGTGTGTGTGTTGAACCGTTGCTCCGTTTTGAGTGTGCTCTATATGAAACTTGCTTGATTTTGCATGTAGATTCATATTATCATGTTGCATCCTTGTTTTGGTGTGTTTGCTTGATGTTTGGGTGCATTTTGCATCAATGCCATGTTTAACTTGTTTTGCTCATATCTTTTAGGCCGTAGCTCCGAACTAAATGAACTTTATATGTAACTTGACTGGAATCTCGTGTAGACCATCTTTGTGCATCTTAACTTGCTGTTTAACAACTTGAACATAATGTTTATTCAGATCTGGACCAATTTCGAAATATGCATATGAGTACGTACCGGAATTGTTATATGTTGTTCCCGGCCTCATTTAAACTTGCCTTGATGTGTTGCTCTTGTTTGCATCATCTCTTGCCATGAGTAGCCTCATGTAGCTTTGTCTTACACCATGCTTGTTGTGCATCATGCCTTGTTCATGTGTGGTGTGTTTACCATGTTGTGTGCTTCTTTTCGATAGTTCCTGTTTCATTGCGATCGTGAGGATTCGTTCGTCTACGCTTGGTTCGGCTTCATCCATTTGTCTTCTTTATGGACTCGTTCTTCTTCCTTGCGGGATTTCAGGCAAGATGACCTCTACCCTTGATCTCACTACTATCATTGCTATGATAGTTGCTTCGTTCTATAGCTTTGCTGTGCTACCTATCTTTTGCTCGTCAAGCCTCCCATATTGCCATGAACCTCTAACCTTTGATACCTTTCCTATGCAAACCGTTGTTTGGCTATGTTACCGCTTTGCTCAGCCCTCTTATAGCGTTGCTAGTTGCAGGTGAAGTTGAAGATTGCTCCATGGTGGACAGGTTTATGTTGGGATATCACAATATCTCCATGGTGGACAGGTTTATGCATCTATATATTTGGTAAAGGGTGGAAGGATCGGCCTTATGCCTGGTGTTTTGTTCCACTCTTGCCGCCCTAGTTTCCGTCATACCGGTGTTATGTTCACGGATTTTGCGTTCCTTACGCGGTTGGGTGATTTATGGGACCCCCTTGATAGTTCGCTTTGAATAAAACTCCTCCAGCAAGGCCCAACATTGGTTTTACCATTTGCCTCACCACCACCAACTTTTCCCTTGGGAGTCGCTCTCTCGAGGGTCATCTTTATTCAGCCCCCCCGGGCCAGTGCTTGTCTAAGTGTTGGTCCGAACCAGAGCCACTTGCAGCGCCACCTCGGGGAAACTCAAGGTCTGGTTTTAGTTGTACGTAGTGTTCATCCAGTGTTGCCCTGAGAACGAGATATGTGCAGCTCCTATCGGGATTGTTGGCGCATCGGGCGGTCTTGCTGGTCTTGTTTTACCATTGCCGAAATGTCTTGTAAACGGGGATTCCGAGACTGATCGGGTCTTCCTGGGAGAAGGAATATCCTTCGTTGATCGCGAGAGCTTATCATGGGCTAAGTTGGGACACCCCTCGAGGGTATAATCTTTCGAAAGCTGTGCCTGCGGTTATAGGCAGATGTGAATTTGTTAATGTCCTGTTGTAGATAACTTGACACCAGATCCGAATTAAAACGCATCAACCGTGTGTGTAGCCGTGATGGTCTCTTCTCGGCGGAGTCCGGGATGTGAACACGGTTTCTGGGTTATGTTTGACGTAAGTAGGAGTTCAGGATCACTTCTTGATCATTGCTAGTTTCACGACCGTTCTGATTGCTCTCTTCTCACTCTTATTTGCGTATGGCAGCCACCATATATGCTTAGTCGCTGCTGCAGCCTCACCACTTTACCCCTTCCTTTCCCATTAAGCTTTGCTAGTCTTGATACCCATGGTAATGGGATTGCTGAGTCCTCGTGGCTCACAGATTACTACAACTACAGTTGCAGGTACAGGTTACGCGATGTTCATGACGCGAGAGCAATGTTTGCTTGTATTGGAGTTCTTCTTCTGCTTCTTCTTCGATCGGGGGATAGGTTCCAGGTCGGCAGCCTGGGCTAGCAGGGTGGATGTCGTTTGAGTTTCTGTTCGTGTTTCATCCGTAGTCGGATGTTGCTCTTATGTATTGTGGTGTTGTATTCATGTGGATTGTATGCCTTATGTATGTATCCCCATCTATTATGTAATGTTGATGTAATGATATCCACCTTGCAAAAGCGTTTCAATATGCGGGTCTATCCTTGGTGGGACATTCGAGTTCCTTTTGGATAGGGTCGCATATTGGGCGTGACATAGCAGGTAGCATATGAAGCCCATGAGGCAGCCTAGAAAAAGGAGGCGATGGAGCTTTGGAGGCAGACGTGTCAACGTGCGAAGGAGGTGTACAAAGATAGGTACATTGCCGGGAAGGCCAAAGGCGTTAGGGGCCTCATTGTTGCATGGAGGTGGGCTGATAAGCTCCAGCGTACCACCAATGAGGAGCTCTGTGTTGGAAATAGGCCCTAGAGGCAATAATAAAATGGTTATTATTATATTTCCTCGTTCATGATAATTGTCTTTTATTCATGATATAATTGTGTTATCCGGAAATCGTAATACATGTGTGAATACATAGACCACAACATTTCCCTAGTAAGCCTCTAGTTGACTAGCTCGTTTATCAATAGATGGTCATGGTTTCCTGACGATGGACATTGGATGTCATTGATAACGGGATCACATCATTGGGAGAATGATGTGATGGACAAGACCCAGTCCTAAGCATAGCACAAGATCGTGTAGTTCGTTTGCTAGAGCTTTTCCATTGTCAAGTATCATTTCCTTAGACCATGAGATCGTGTAACTCCCGGATGCCATAGGAGTGCTTTGTGTGTACCAAACGTCACAACGTAACTAGGTGACTATAAAGGTATACTACAGGTATCTCCGAAAGTGTCTATTGGGTTGACACGGATCGAAACTAGGATTTGTCACTCTGTATGACAGAGAGGTATCTCTAGGCCCACTCGGTACTGCATCATCATAATGAGCTCAAAGTGCCTAAGTGGTTGGTCACGGGATCATGCATTACGGTACGAGTAAATTGACTTGCCGGTAACGAGATTGAATGAGGTATTAAGATACCGACGATCGAATCTTAGGCAAGTAACGTACCGATTGACAAAGGGAATTGTATACGGGATTACTTGAATCCTCGACATCGTGGTTCATTCGATGAGATCATCGTGTAACATGTGGGAGCTAACATGGGTATCCAGATCACGCTGTTGGTTATTGGTCGGAGAGTCAACTCGATCATGTCTGCATGTCTCCCGAACCCGTAGGGTCTACACACTTAAGGTTCGGTGACGCTAGGGTTGTAGAGATGCTAGTATGCGGTAACCCAAAAGTTGTTCGGAGTCCCGGATGAGATCCCAGACATCACGAGGAGTTCTGGAATGGTCCGGACGTGAAAAATTATATATGGGAAGTCCAGTTTCGGCTATCGAGAAAGTTTTGGGGGTCACCGGTATTGTATCGGGACCACCGGAAGAATCCCGGGGGTCCATCGGGTGGGGCCACCTATCTCGGAGGGCCCCATGGGCTGAAGTTGGAGGGGAAATAGCCCCTGGTGGGCTGGTGCGCCCCCCCCCCTTGGGCCCCCTACGCCTAGGGTTGGAAACCCTAGGGGTGGGGGGCAACCAACTTGGCTTGGGGGGCAAGCCACCCCCCTTGGCCGCCGCCCCCCCCTTGAGATCCCATCTCCAGGGGGCCGGCGCCCCCCTCTTGGCCCTATATAAAGAGGGGGGAGGGAGGGCAGCCGCACCCAAGTCCCTGGCGCCTCCCTCTCCCTCTGCAACACCTCTCCCTCTCGTAGAGCTTGGCGAAGCCCTGCCGAGATCGCCGCTGCTTCCACCACCACGCCGTCATGCTGCTAGATCTCCATCAACCTCCCCCCCCCTTGCTGGATCAAGAAGGAGGATACGTCTTCCCCAACCGTACGTGTGTTGAATGCAGAGTTGCCGTCCGCTCGGCACTAGGATCATCGGTGATTTGGATCACGACGAGTACTACTCCCTCAACCCCGTTCTCTTGAACGCTTCCGCGCGATCTACAAGGGTATGTAGATGCACTCCTCTAACTCGTTGCTAGATGACTCCATAGATTTATCTTGGTGAAGCGTAGAAATTTTTTATTTTCTGCAATGTTCTCCAACAGTGGTATCAGAGCTAGGTCTATGCATAGTTTCTATGAATGAGTAGAACACAAACTTGTTGTGGGCGTAGATATTGTCAATTTTCTTGCCACTACTAGTATTATCTTGCTTCGGCGGCATCGTGGGATGAAGCGGCCCGGACTGACCTTACACGTATGCTTACGTGAGACAGGTTCCACCGACTGACATGCACTAGTTGCATAAGGTGGCTAGCGGGTGTCTGTCTCTCCCACTTTAGTTGGAGCGGATTCGATGAAAAGGGTCCTTATGAAGGGTATATAGAAATTGGCATATCATGTTGTGGTTTTACGTAGGTAAGAAACGTTCTTGCTAGAAACCTATAGAAGCCACGTAAAAACATGCAACAAGAATTAGAGGACGTCTAACTTGTTTTTGCAGCATATGCCTTGTGATGTGATATGGCCAAAAGGATGTGATGAATGATATATGTGATGTATGAGATTGATGATGTTCTTGTAATAGGAATCACGACTTGCATGTCGATGAGTATGACAACCGGCAGGAGCCATAGGAGTTGTCTTTATTTTTGTATGACCTGCGTGTCATTGAATAACGCCATGTAAATGACTTTACTTTATTGCTAAACATGTTAGCCATAGATGTAGAAGTAATCGTTGGCGTGACAACTTCATAAAGACACGATGATGGAGATCATGATGTCATGCCGGTGACGAAGATCATCATGGCGCCCTGAAGATGGAGATCAAAGGAGCAATATGATATTGGCCATATCATGTTACTATTTGATTGCAGGTGACGTTTATCATGTTTTGCTTCTTATTTGCTTAGTACGACGGTAGTAAATAAGATGATCCCTTATAATAATTTCAAGAAAGTGTTCCCCCTAACTATTTGCCGTTGCGAAAGTTCGTTGTTTCGAAGCACCATGTGATGATCGGGTGTGATAGATTCTAACCTTCACATACAACGGGTGTAAGATAGATTTACACATGCAAAACACTTAGGTTGACTTGACGAGCCTAGCATGTACAGATATGGCCTCGGAACACAAGAGACCAAAAGGTCGAACATGAGTCGTATGGAAGATATGATCAACATGGAGATGTTCACCGATAATGACTAGTCCGTCTCACGTGATGATCGGACACGGTCTAGTTGCGTCGGATCATGTATCACTTAGATGACTAGAGGGATGTCTAATCTAAGTGGGAGTTCATTAAATAATTTGATTAGATGAACTTAATTATCATGAAATTAGTCGAAAAACCTTTGCAAAATGTCTTGTAAATCAAATGGCCAATGCTCATGTCAACCTCAACTTCAACGCGTTCCTAGAGAAAACCAAGCGGAAAGATGATGGCAACAACTATTCGGACTGGGTCCGGAACCTGAGGATCATCCTCATAGCTGCCAAGAAAGCCTATGTCCTAGAAGGACCGCTAGGTGAAGCACCCATCCCAGAGAACCAAGACATTATGAACGCTTGGCAGTCACGTGCTGATGATTACTCCCTCGTTCAGTGTGGCATGCTTTACAGCTTAGAACCGGGGCTCCAAAAGCGTTTTGAGCAACACGGAGCATATGAGATGTTCGAAGAGCTGAAAATGGTTTACCAAGCTCATGCCCGGGTCGAGAGATATGAAGTCTCCGACAAGTTCTACAGTTGTAAGATGGAGGAAAATAGTTCTGTCAGTGAGCACATACTCAAAATGTCTGGGTTGCACAACCTCTTGTCCCAGCTGGAGATTAACCTCCCGGACGAGGCGGTAATTGACAGAATCCTCCAGTCGCTCCCACGTAGCTACAAGAGCTTTGTGATGACTACAATATGCAGGGGATGGTGACAACTATTCCTGAAGTATTTTAAATGCTGAAATTAGAAAAGGTGGAAATCAAAAAAGGAACATCAAGTGTTGATGGTCAATAAAACCACTAGTTTCAAGAAAGGCAAGGGTAAGAAGAACATCAAGAAGGACGGCAAGGGAGTTGTCGCGCCCGGTAAGCCAGCTGCCGGGAAGAAGCCAAAGAATGGACCCAAGCCTGAGACTGAGTGCTTTTATTGCAAGGGAAAGGGACACTGGAAGCGGAACTGCCCCAAATACTTAGCGGACAAGAAGGCCGGCAACACTAAAGGTATATGTGATATACATGTAATCGATGTGTACCTTACCAGTACTCGTAGTAGCTCCTGGTATTTGATACCGGTGCGGTTGCTCATATTTGTAACTCAAAGCAGGAGCTGCAGAATAAGCGGAGACTGGCGAAGGAAGAGGTGACGATGCGCGTCAGGAATGGTTCCAAGGTCGATGTGGTCGCCGTCGGCACACTACCTCTACATTTACCTACAGGATTAGTTTTAAACCTCAATAATTGTTATTTAGTGCCAGCTTTGAGCATGAACATTGTATCTGGATCTCGTTTAATGCGAGATGGCTACTCATTTAAATCCGAGAATAATGGTTGTTCTATTTATATGAGAGATATGTTTTATGGTCATGCCCCGCTGGTCAATGGTTTATTCTTAATGAATCTCGAACGTGATTTTACACATATTCATAGTGTGAATACCCAAAGATGTAAAGTTGATAACGATAGTCCCACATACTTGTGGCACTGCCACCTTGGTCACATTGGTGTCAAACACATGAAGAAGCTCCATGCTGATGGACTTTTGGAGTCTCTTGATTACGAATCATTTGACACATGCGAACCATGCTTTATGGGCAAAATGACCAAGACTCCATTTTCCGGAACAATGGAGCGAGCAACCAACTTATTGGAAATCATACATACTGATGTGTGCGGTCCAATGAGCGTTGAGGCTCGCGGAGGATATCGTTATGTTCTCACTCTCACTGACGACTTGAGTAGATATGGGTATGTCTACTTGATGAAACACAAGTCTGAGACCTTTGAAAAGTTCAAGGAATTTCAGAATGAGGTAGAGAATCAACGTGACCGAAAGATAAAATTCTTACGATCAGATCGTGGGGGAGAATATTTAAGTCATGAATTTGGTACGCACTTAAGGAAATGTGGAATCGTTTCACAACTCACGCCGCCTGGAACACCTCAGCGTAACGGTGTGTCCGAACGTCGTAATCGCACTCTATTGGATATGGTGCGATCTATGATGTCACTCACCGATTTACCGCTATCATTTTGGGGATATTCTCTAGAGACAGCTAAATTCACTTTAAATACAGCACCGTCTAAATCCGTTGAGACGACACCGTATGAATTATGGTTTGGGAAGAAACCTAAGCTGTCGTTTCTAAAAGTTTGGGGATGCGATGCTTATGTCAAGAAACTTCAACCTGAAAAGCTCGAACCCAAGTCGGAGAAATGTGTCTTTATAGGATACCCCAAGGAAACCATTGGGTATACCTTCTACCTCAGATCCAAAGGCAAGTTCTTTGTTGCCAAGAACGGGTCCTTTCTGGAGAAAGAGTTTCTCTCGAAAGAAGTAAGTGGGAGGAAAGTGGAACTTGATGAAGTACTACCTCTTGAAAGTAGCGCAGCTCAGGAAGATGTTCCTGTGGTGCCTGCACTGACTAGAGAGGAAACTAATGATGATGATCAAGGTACTTCAGATCAAGTTACTACTGAACTTCGTAGGTCCACGAGGACACGTTCGACACCAAAGTGGTATGGCAACCCTATCCTGGGAATCATGTTGTTAGACAATGGTGAACCTTCGAACTATGAAGAAGCAATGGCGGGCCCAGATTCCAACAAATGGCTTGAAGCTATGCAATCCGAGATATGATCCATGTATGAAAACAAAGTGTGGACTTTGACAGACTTGCCCGATGATCGGCGAGCGATAGAAAACAAATGGATCTTTAAAAAGAAGATGGACGCGGATGGTAATGTTACCATCTATAAATCTCGACTTGTCCCTAAGGGTTATCGACAAGTTCAAGGGGTTGACTATGATGAGACTTTATCTCCCGTAGCGAAGCTGAAGTCCGTCCGAATCATGTTAGCAATTGCCGCATACTATGATTATGAGATATGGCAAATGGAGATCAAAACGGCCTTCCTTAACGGCCATCTTAAGGAAGAACTATATATGATGCAGCCAGAGGGTTTTGTCGATCCTAAGAATGCTAACAAGGTATGAAAGCTCCAGCGCTCCATCTATGGGCTGGTGCAAGCATTTCAGAGTTGGAACATTCGCTTTAATGAAATGATCAAAGCATTTGGGTTTATACAGACTTAAGGGGAAGCCTGCGTTTACAAGAAAGTGAGTGTGAGCTCTGTAGCATTTCTCATATTATATGTGGATGACATACTTTTGATGGGAAATGATATAGAACTTTTGGACAACGTTAAGGCCTACTTGAATAAGTGTTTTTCAATGAAGGACCTTGGAGAAGGTGCTTACATATTAGGCATCAAGATCTATAGAGATAGATCGAGACGCCTCATAGGTCTTTCACAAAGCACATACCTTGATAAGATATTGAAGAAGTTCAATATGGATCAGTCCAAGAAGGAGTTCTTGCCTGTGTTGCAATGTGTGAAATTGAGTTCGGCTCAATGTCTGACCACGGCAGAAGATAGAGAAAAGATGAGTGTCGTCCCCTATGCCTCAGCCATAGGGTCTATCATGTATTCCATGACGTGTACCAGACCTGATGTAAACCTTGCCATAATTTTGGTAGGAAGGTACCAAAGTAATTCTGGCATGGAACACTGGACAGCGGTCAAGAATATCCTGAAGTACCTGAAAAGTACTAAGGACATGTTTCTCGTATATGGAGGTGACGAAGAGCTCGTCGTAAAGGGTTACATCGATGCTAGCTTCGACACAGATCTGGATGACTCTAAGTCACAAATCGGATACGTGTATATTTTGAATGGTGGGGCAGTAAGCTGGTGCAGTTGCAAGAAAAGCATGGTGGCGGGATCTGCATGTGAAGAGGAGTACATGGCAGCCTCGGAGGCAGCGCATGAAGCAATATGGGTGAAGGAGTTCATCACCGACCTAGGAGTCATACCTAATACGTCGGTGCCGATAACACTCTTCTGTGACAACACTGGAGCTATTGACCTTGCCAAGGAGCCCAGGTTTCACAAGAAGACTAGGCACATCAAGCGTCGCTTCAACTCCATTTGTGAAAATGTTGAAGATGGAGACATAGATATTTGCAAAGTGCATACGGATCAGAATGTCGCAGATCCGTTGACTAAACCTCTTCCGCAAGCAAAACATGATCAACACCAGAACTCTATGGGTGTTCGATTCATCACAATGTAACTAGATTATTGACTCTAGTGCAAGTGGGAGACTGTTGGAAATATGCCCTAGAGGCAATAAAAAAATGGTTATTATTATATTACCTCGTTCATGATAATTGTCTTTTATTCATGCTATAATTGTGTTATCCGGAAATCGTAATACATGTGACCACAACATGTCCCTAGTAAGCCTCTAGTTGACTAGCTCGTTTATCAATGGATGGTCACGGTTTCCTGACCATGGACATTGGATGTCATTTATAACAGGATCACATCATTGGGAGAATGATGTGATGGACAAGACCCAGTCCTAAGCATAGCACAAGATCATGTAGTTCGTTTGCTAGAGCTTTTCCATTGTCAAGTATCATTTCCTTAGACCATGAGATCGTGTAACTCCCGGATGCCATAGGAGTGCTTTGGGTGTACCAAACGTCACAACGTAACTGGGTGACTATAAAGGTATACTACAGGTATCTCCGAAAGTGTCTATTGGGTTGACATGGATCGAGACTGGGATTTGTCATTCCGTATGACGGAGAGGTATCTCTGGGCCCACTTGGTAATGCATCATCATAATGAGCTCAAATTGACTAAGTGGTTGGTCACAGGATCATGCATTACAGTACGAGTAAAGTGACTTGCCGGTAACGAGATTGAACGAGGTATTAGGATACCGACGATCGTATCTCGGGCAACTAACGTACCGATTGACAAAGGGAATTGTATACGGGATTACTTGAATCCTCGACATCGTGGTTCATTCGATGAGATCATCGTGGAACATTTGGGAGCCAACATGGGTATCCAGATCCCGCTGTTGGTTATTGGCCGGAGAGTCATCTCGATCATGTCTGCATGTCTCCCGAACCCGTAGGGTCTACACACTTAAGGTTCGGTGACGCTAGGGTTGTAGAGATGCTAGTATGCGGTAACCCAAAAGTTGTTCGGAGTCTCGGATGAGATCCCGGACATCACGAGGAGTTCCGAAATGGTCCGGAGGTGAAGAATTATATATGGGAAGTCCAGTTTCGGCCATCGGGAAAGTTTCGGGGGTCACCGGTATTGTATCGGGACCACCGGAAGGGTCCCGGGGGTCCATCGGGTGGGGCCACCTATCTCGGAGGGCCCCATGGCCTGAAGTTGGAGGGGAAACAACACCTGGTGGGCTGGTGCGCCCCCCCTTGGGCCCCCCTGCGCCTAGGGTTGGAAACCCTAGGGGTGGGAAGCAACCAACTTGGCTTGGGGGGCAAGCCACCCCCCTTGGCCGCCCCCCCCTTGAGATCCCATCTCCAGGGGGTCGGCGCCCCCCCTTGGCCCTATGTAAAGAGGGGGGGAGTGAGGGCAGCCGCACCCAAGCCCCTGGCGCCTTCCTCTCCCTCTGCAACACCTCTCCCTCTCGTAGAGCTTGGCGAAGCCCTGCCGAGATCGCCGCTACTTCCACCACCACGCCGTCGTGCTGCTGGATCTCCATCAACCTCTCCCTCCCCCTTGCTGGATCAAGAAGGAGGAGACGTCTTCCCCAACCGTACGTGTGTTGAACGCGGAGGTGCCATCCGTTCGGCACTAGGATCATCGGTGATTTGGATCACGACGAGTACTACTCCCTCAACCCCGTTCTCTTGAACGCTTCCGCGCGATCTACAAGGGTATGTAGATGCACTCCTCTATCTCGTTGCTAGATGACTCCATAGATTGTTCTTTGTGAAGCGTAGAAATTTTTTATTTTCTGCAACGTTCTCCAACACTCTGGTGGGTGCCCAACAAAATGACAGGATCATTCGGGCACGTTCGCTAGCAAGAGGCAGATCGGTACGTCAAGCGCTGCAAGGCGGAGGAGGCGGAGTACTGCCTCCGCGCTAGAAAAACTCCGTGCACCAGGGAGCTGCTGGCGAGGGGCTGCCGGAATACTGCCCCATAAGGAGGGATTATTAGTCTTAGTATTGTTCGTTTTCATTTTTATGCATTGTACATAGTAGTTAAGTATCATCACGTATATGTGCTGATGTTATATATATTATGTGATTAAATAATGAACAATTAATATAAATTATGAATTCCATTTTTCTATCTATTTTGGTATACTAATTTGTATCTAGCTGTTATCATACACATATACAGAATGGAAATTATATATATACACATTGAAACAGAACATATAAGAACAGAAAATAGAGTACACACATTGAAATAGAGCAATATTATGATTGTTGTGAATATATAGCGATCCACGTCGAAATGACTCAACAAAATAAAACGCGTCCATGACTAGCAGCCCTTGCCTATGGTACCTCCTGGCTCTGCCTGAACTCATGCAGGCGTTCGTCCAAGCGGTCGACATGCTCGCGGTACATCTGGAGCGCGATCTCAAGTTCCAAGTTGGCTATTTCTTCGAAGATCACCATCTCGAGAATGTGATGGCCAGGTTCCTCTACTGCGCTTAGGTGGACACCTGGGCCAAGGAGGTGGTGGAGCTTAGCAACCATCACATTGGCATCAAGCGGGCCACTGACAACGCGAGCGACGCGGCGGGCTTTCGGTGCAAGTACGACGCAGACGACCTCTTCCCACTCCTGGCGAGGAATATGGGTACTGACGGGCCGTGTAACCAGCTGCAACACCCTATCAACTACAGGTAAGCATCGATGGATCCGCTCTTGTTGTGTGGCGCGTTGTGCCTCTCGCTCTACGATGCTCCAACGGTCTCGCTGTGCGGTGAGCCCCAGCCTTTCGGCGCGGACATGCCTAGCTTGCTCTGCAGCGCACCATCGGTCATGTTGTGCAGCGAGCTACAGCCTCTTGGCGCTGACATGCCAATCTCGATTTGCAGCGCTAAAGCGTCGTGCGCTAAGGGTATGCTCAACCCTGGGGATGACGCGCAGCACAGCGTCGTCCATTGTGTTGCCGGGGAGCTTCTTAGCCTCGATGGGTCGTGGCGCCTTCTCATTTCCTCGGCGAGGAGGTTGATGGTAGAGGCGCCGCTTACATGGGTTGGCATGCTTGGAAAAGGTGGATGTGCTATAGGCTGAGCTTGTTGACTCGGTGCATCACATGCCGCCTATAGGTTTACATGCAATATCGCTAGGTGGCGGCGGGAAACCATTAAGAAAATGGCAGGAAACAGTGGCGTGTTCGTAAAATGCCATCAATTAATGGAAACGTAGCATAGAAGGAACAGTGAGCTATAGCATGACGCGTGTGGGGACATTCCTCGCCCAAGGCTATGTAATTGGATGTTTAAGTTGGTTGTGCAATCATGTCCTTATTAGTATATATGTTGTTGTTCTATATGCAATCCCATTGCACACGGAACATAATAGGGAAACCGTCGGTGATGAATTCATCAGTCATTGACAATTGTATATCAGGACGCCTTTGCCCAGAACACACATGTATTATTAGCAACAATCGTGTGTGTTATTATCGATCTTCGCACACATTTCTGATTACAGACCTGTTTACCACGTACCAGACACATCTTCTTAAGTTGAATCGTTTCTATTCTCTTGGCTCAACGCAAACAGTTCATCCGGGTGACCTGTATGCCATACATCGCAAACACCTTTGATCTAGGTGACCATTTATGTTGTGTTGCCTAATCACAAACAGTTCATCCGAGTGAACTGTATGCCGCATATCACACACACTTTCATCTGGTTGACCGTTTCTATTGTTATGCTCATCGCAAACAGTTCATGCGAGTGAACTGTGTGCCACCTATCGCACATGCAATATAATCTGAAATGTGCTTGATGTCTCTACCATCGCAAATGTTTTGTATCATTTTTTATGGTTTTCTTACACCACCGTTTGTGATTAATGCATCGCACACAGTTTGGTCGAAGGGTCTCTGATTGTATTGTCGCGCTTGGACCATCATGTAGTAGTGATGCATTGATGACGACATCAATAGCATTGTTCCACTCACAACCCCTTTTGCTATACATACTGGGCCAATTACTAGAGCTCGCGCACGCCAAGTAAATTACCAGGTACTTTTGTTTCTTGGTAATGATTCTAATGTTCATGAGAATATGATGCTGCCTAAGTTAGATACATTTGTCTTGCTTACAAATGAAGGGCCTAGCTTGGAAAAGAAGGATGGATATTGGAGCAAGACCAAGCATGGGGATGATGGCATGCACAAGGGGAACAAGAACGGAGTTACAAGTGATGATTTCAGGACTTTGATGCCACCATAATGAGTGCATGAAGCCTTGGACGAAATATAAAAGATGCCACTTCATAAATTTTGTCCAGAGGCTATTCTAGGTGTTGCGTCACCTTATTATTGGGCTAGACCCATGTAATTTCAAAATACTTGAGTATAGTCAGCTTTTAGAGTCCGTATGTGTGGGGAAACAATAGTTAGGGTTGGTTTCGGACCCCTCCTCCAAGGGCCACAAAAATTCCCCCCTCTTCCTCCATATATACAGCCCTTAGGGCATCGTTTAGAATTTGGGTTTTGTTTAGATTAAAAGTTTATCATAGCTGGAACTTCGTGTACTTCATTTGTGTTCAACAACCAGACCAAGACGTCAAAGAACCCCACTTGATCAATAAAGCTTTCCTCTTTTATTCGCAATATCTAGATTGCAATATTAGTTTCTTGCTTGTTCTTCGTTTGCTTGTAGGAAATAGATCTTCATGGTCAGGTTGGTCGTGCTGCGGCGTGGTCAATAACCTCTCAGAGTTCGTGTAGCGATTTCTAAGGCGCGACCTTCTCGTATGTTCGTAGTCGAATCGTCAAAGTCTACTCCATCAAAAACGATAGCCACCATCTCATCGAAAGACGGGACACCTTTGCCTCTATCAAGTGGTATCAGATTTCCAGCTTGCTCGGCGAGTTTTTGCAGTTTTTCGTAGTTTAGATCGTGTCAGTTCTTCATACCTATAGTCCACGAAGAGGCTAAAAAATAGGGTTAGTTCATCATATCCGAACCAATCTGAGCCTTTGCATAGTCTTTTTAGAGTTTTGCTTTGTTGAATTTCTGGTTACATCATCGTGTCGAGTTGCTGGTCTTAGCGTCTAGTCCCTTAGAGTATCGAGTTTTGTTCACAGGTTGTCACGTCACCGCCGCACCATCGTCATCATCGCTGCCATATACCACCATCGTCATCACCGCTGTCTTATACCACCATCGTCATCACCGCAGCCATATACCACCATCGTCATCACCTCTGCCATATACCACCATCGTTATCACCGCTAGCATATACCAGATATCCACCGCCATCATGATAATCTGAATCCACCTCCATCATAGATTCAACACCAGTCCGTGTTCCACCACCCTACATATATCCGACACCAGTCCGAGTTTCCACCAGATTCATCTCCGCCACGAGTCCTATTCTGAGTCCAGTATTTTTTTCTTTGTTTTTCATTTCTAGATCATGCCATACTCCGAGTCATGACCAAGTCAGAGAATGCAACTTCCGTGCCACCCACAGAAGGAAAATAGTTCCGGTTTCAAAAAAATGTTTCAAAGTCTGGAAAAGTCTGGCTAGGCATTTTTTAGAACATTTGTAGACTTTTTTGAAGAAAAAAATTGTTGAGAAATAAAAAAAGAGGCTAAAAGTGCAAAAAAGGTGAAAAAGGATATTCAGGGAGTGTTCCTTCCTTGTTTATGAGTAGCGCCATGATTTTTGATAGTGTTCTAGGCTCGCGTCTCTAGCACAGTCTAGCCTAGGACCAACACAGTACCATCGTTGAGTTTTATTCAACTTTGCATCTTTGAATTGATTATTGCTGACATTTTTGCTACCATATCATAAGCCTTCCCAGCTCCACATACATCTACATCATGCATTTGAGACCACCTGGTAATCGCTTTATCCAAGCTTTGACATTTTTGACTACAACGTTGCCGATCACCACTTGCTGCTATTGCCGATCACCACGGTCTATAGGATCATATTCTTGTGTGTTTCTATTGCTGTTAACCATGGCACGATCACAAGCCGACGAGGTTGGCTGGGAGAACATGACGAAGAAGGAGTTTCATGATAAATTTCAGCAAATGTTGAGTCAACAGGTGGAAGACGTGATGGCCAACTTTGGAAAGGCACTAGAGAGGATTGATGACGTTGAGAAGAGAATTGTCACCAAGTTGGACGCCAAGTTCGATGCAGAACTTGCACGTCTTCCACAACCACCACCCCCATGTGCTGCCCCATTGCAACAACATCAACAACCACGTCCATGTCGCGATGCAGTAGGGCAAGCACAACGTGTTCCTCTTGAGCCAGGACACACTTCTGGTGCCGCTGTTACTATTGTTGATGCTTCTGTGGCTCATGTTGCTACCGTAGAGGTGGAGGACTATTACAAGGATGAGGTTGATCAAAATCAGCACTCCGTGCAACCACCAGCACCACCACCAGCAGATCGACCTCATGCATATAATTGCAATGGTAGGGCTATAACACCACCTCAGGTATGAGATTATGACCATATTCCTCAACTAAAATTCAATATTCCATCGTTTGAGGGTAGATACATTCCTAATGTATATCTTGGGAGTTAGAAACTAAACAACATTTCACATGCTTACAATATCCTGAGGATAGATGTGGTGCTGCTGTTGTTTGAGAATTCACTAGTTTTTCTTCTGTTTGGTGGTCCGGACATTGTACATTATATCATGATAATATCCCTACTACTTGGGCTGCTTTGAAAACTGCTATGCTTAATCGTTGGGTTCCACCATATTATCAACGTGAATTACTCCAAAAGCTGTAGCATTTGAGACAAGGAAATTTTTTTGTAGAGGAGTATTATCAAGAATTACAAACTGGCATGATTAGATGTGGTATTGTTGACGATAATGAGGCTATGCTTACGGCTTTCTGGGAACGGGGGTCCCCAGACTTGCCTGCCTGCGGCCTGCAGCGTGGCTCAAGTGGGGGACCAATGCAGCCAGCTTCATCAGCTCAAGCTCAAGACCGTCGCGAGGGGCCAAGCCTCGCGGGGCGGATGACAGGAAGCTTCTTCAGGAGCAGCCTCCACAGGCAGGCTCGCAAGGAGGCGGAGAGATCAAGGCAGGGTACCTCCCGAGGGGCCCGTGATGCAAGCCATGACGATCGAAGGCCAGGCGGGCGCCGACCTGCGCAGTGTCCTTGTTTCCCTTTCGGTGCAAAGGGGGCAAGCACAGACGAAGGCATCAGGAAAAGGTTACTGTTTCGGTGCAACAAGACCAAGACCAGCAGAACGGCGGGATGGAGGTCATTGTGGAGCCCAGGGCGGTGGCATCGTCAGAGCCTTTGGCAGCCAAAGACCAACTTTAGTCAGGATAAGTGTACCAGATGTTCCCCTTCAGAATGGCCAATTGTTGGCGCCCTTCCCGCTCATTATTCGGGAAGAGGCCTAGGGCCTCGCTCTATAAATAGGACTAGCCACCACAGGGTAGATGCATCGAGAAGCAGATCGATGAGAGAGAGAGAGAGAGAGAGAGAGAAGCGACTGAACTCACCCAAGTAGTTCATCGCACCAGCTCAAGAACAGCCCCTCGCGAGGCTGTTCTCCCTTTGTACTGTTCACCATCAGCCCCTGAGGCAATCCACCACACCACACACCGGAGTATGGTATTACACTACAATGGTGGCCTGCACCAGTATAAATCTCATGTCCCTTGTGTGTTCATCTTTCTTGCTTAGATCCTTGCGAGACCTCGAGACGTGAGCTAGTAGGGGAAAGATCTTCGTGCGCACCCCAGTGTTCGAACCTCAAGGGTCCGCCGGAACCCGAAATCCGACATTTGGTGCGCCAGGTTGGGGTGCGCCGGAATCCTTCTTCCGCCGCCTCGCGTTTTGTCGCCTCGCCGCCCTGATGTCAAGCGACTCGACTGCCAACGCCGACCGCTGGGCGGCATGGCCCGTCCACGTCATGCGGCCGGCCCAGGGCGACCTCAACCTTGCACCTCTGGCAGCTCGCCCTCCGTAGGACGCTGCGAGGCACGGGCGAAGCTGCCAAACGCCACCTGCCCTCACACCGCGGCAGGTGCGGTCAGCAGGAAGAGCTTCGAACCACGTCGCGGCCTCAGCGCCGCACACCCGACGGGAGCAGGCGAACTCCAGGGCCGCGCTCACGGTGGCCCAAGAGCTGCTACGGTGCCGGCTGCTGGAGGGCAGCCCTGACGTGTTGCTGGAGCGAGTAACCGAACTCCTGGATGCCGCCGCCTCGGGAGCGCCTCCTTTCTGCGTCCAGCTGCCACCCCAGGTCCAGGGCGGGCCGTATGGCAGCCCCATACATGCCCACGCGACTCCGAGTGGACTCCAGGCCCAGCTCAACACCAACCCGACCATCGGCACCGGGCGCCAAGTTGCGCCGGCCCCATCTCTGGCCGGCGAAGGAGCACACGCCGCGACCTTCGGCCTCGGCGGGCCACTGTGCCATCACCATCAAGACAACGCTCCAGGCCGAATTGCGTGGCATGTGCGGCACTACAGCGAGAACCGTGGGGTTGCGGTGCCAGAAGCTTATGTGCCCCACATGGTGGATCGAGAGTGCGCATTGGAAGAAGACCATGGCTCGTTCCTTGGGCCAGGATAGGGCGAGGAGCCACCAGAAGCTGAGCTCTTTCAGGAGCCCCAAGAGGGCCTCGACGGCCGCGCTGGAGGCAGCAACTATCTGGTACCACTAGTTCCTCAGGAGCAAGCTTATGCTAACCATGGGTCACAGGAGGTACAGGTCACCGCAGCAGATGGCTGCCCCAATGCTGCAACCTCCTACCCCTCGAGAGGAGGGCACCGGGGGCTGCAGGAGAGGGGCCGAGATCCGGGTTCATCCCCGCGGCGCTCGGCACTAGGCGCACTCCGGAGGTAGGCCCTCTACCGGGGAGGTGCCACACGGCCTACCCCCGGCAGAGGACCCGTGGTCGTCGGGGGAACCGCTGGCGACCGCTCTACCCCATTGGCGTCATCCTTGGTTTCCGGTCGCCGTCAATGGTGGTAGAGTGTGGTGCAAGGCGGGGCCCTCGTCTGGCGATATGAAGCAAGGCCGGTACCTGTGAAGAAGGCCCAGTGCCTGTGAAGCTCGACACGCCGTGACACTCTCACGTAATAATGACTGGGGCTGTACACGCCCCGGAGTCTCCGGAGAGCCGCCCTCGGGCCTCGGGGGCTCCCGCCCATGCCTAGTGGCAGCAGTTAGCTTCGCGCTGGTGAGAAGACGTCGAAGACTAGACTAGTTGCCGAACGCGGCTTTTTTCCTTTTGCCTTTTCCTCTGTTGACAAGTTTCTTCGATTTGAATTTAAGTTGGATTTGATCTTGAGAATTGCGTGTGTCTGGGGATGGGGTGCTTAGTCTCGTTCGAGCAATCTCTCGTGTTCTGATTTCGGCTTTACGTCCAAGTTAGCGTAAGGGCCAGTAGCTAAGCTCGCACGCGGCGTTTCGCTTACGAGGATATTGATCGCAAACCTTTACATGATGGGCTTCCCCTCCCAAAATGCTCTTACAGTCTTCAGGGCCAAGCCCAAACTTCCTTCACGCAGGGTAAACAACGGTGACGTACGATCAGTCGGACATATCACTCGCCGCGTCATCTGGGGCGCCTCCAGAGGCATCGTTGGCGTCGCTGGCATCACCACCATCACCACCAACACCTCCGCCAGCGCCAGGCGCGTCCACCACGCCGCCTTCATCGGCGGCCACGATCATGCCATCATCATCAGACGCGAAGGCCCTAACGAGGGTGTCCACGTTGTCCTCCACCCATTGCGCCAGGTCGCCCCAGATGGCTATGGGCACAGGTGCAATGGCGGCATCGAAATCGAAGTGGGGATCCCTATTCTGCAGATGGCTCAAGACACGGGAGAAGGCACGCCCAAGCAAGGCTCGGCTCCTCTCCTCAACGAGCCAACGAGACCTCTTGGAGTGGTTCTCCAGAAGCGTCACCACGTCAGTGAAATATTGGAGGTTGCCGGCATAGTTGGTCTCATGCGGCACCTCGGCAGTGGCCTCGCAAATGTTGCCCAGGGCCGTGTTAGCCCGTTCCCTGAGCGTTCGGAACATGGTGGCGTGCTCATGCTCCAGAACCCGCCTCTGACGGATCTCGTCCTCGTTCTGCCGCGCGATGGCCTCGGCACCATCAACCCTCTGTCGGAGAAGAAGCAGCTCGGCGCGGGAAGAGGCCAGCTCCGCCTGCGCTGCGCCAAGGGTGGCCGCGGAGAGGTCCGCACCCCGCATCACTTCGGCCAGTTTGGCCCTGAGGGCCGCGGTCCTACCCTCAGCTTCGGCCCTGATCAGCTCCAACCTCGCTTCGTATTGGCGCTCAAGACCCAAACGAGCTTCCGCGACGCGGCGGTCGAACTCTTCTTGGGCTCGGGCTTCGCACGTGGCGATGTCATCCTCCGCCTGAGCCACCAGGCGCTCCCTCGTCTCCAACCGCTCAGGGTCAAGGTTGCGCTCGGCGGCCTCCAGCGTCAGTGTTTCCTCACGCTTTTGGAGTTCCGCCTGGTCGACAGAGGCCTCCTTCAGCGACACAAGGGCCTCCTGGCGCAGTTCCACTTGCTCCTCCAGAGAGTTGCTCCAGGCTTGGAGCTCCCACACGCGCTCCTCCGCATCCTTGCGCCGTGGGTCTGCTTCCCGGGCCTCCTCGACGGCTCGGGAGCAGGCCTCTCACGAGGCCACTAGTGACGCTCCAGCCTTCACGTTGTCAAGGTCACGCTGCTGATGTGCAAAGGCAACGGATACCTTCAGATTGCGCCTCTCTTCAGCGAGGGGCAAGCCTTGGGCCTCGACGCGCGCATCCTCGCCAGTAAGCTCCGCTCCGATCCGGCTTACTGCGTCCATCGCCCCTTGGAGGAATTCTTGGCGAAGGGCGCGGCGCTCGTGAGCACGCCTGAGTACGTCTCCCGCGTCATCCTCCACCACTAGCAAACCCGGGGGGCACTCTGGCGGCATGCCCCCTCCCGGCGCAGGGCTGGGGGCTGGTACCCTAGCAATCTCCGGACGGGCCGCGCCAGGAGCCCGGCCTGGCACCGGTACGTCCACAGAAGAGAAGCTTAAGACTGACTTCAACTAATCGCCGTTAACGATCAAGGAAGGAGCACGGGGCAAGTTGGTTGTGCCCCAGGAGAACCCGTGAAGGGAGGACAACAGGCGCGCAGGCTCGAGATGCCCAGCAGGACGGGCCACTTCTCCGACTAGCCGAGTGGCAGGGGCGCCGCTCGAGCTCGGCACGCCCAGGGTCAGCAGCGAGGGCAAAGCTTGGGGGGATGGCTCCTTGGCCATCTCCGCAAATTCAGCAGGAAGGACCCTGAAAAGGCCGCGATCAGCTGCGAGAACAGAGAAATAAAGGAGCAAAGAAAGAAGAGGACTTACTCATCCATGGCAAAGTACTTCCTACGCTTCAACAGGCGGCAAGGGCGATCTTCACCACCCAAGGCATCCTTCCTCTTGCGGAGGGCCTCGAAATCTACTCGAAACCGACCAAAGCGCTTGGCGTAGGGGTCGGTCCGTGGCATGGGGGAGGCGTCAAGGCGATCGGCACTAAGGGGACCGGCCTGAGGAGAGCCACCGGGCACCGCCTCATGAGGGACGACCGAGGCCTCGGGAGCCGTAGGCCGCACCTCCTCGCCTGCCACTGCTCCAGGACGGGCTTCGTAAGATGCCGCCTCCGAAGCTCCACGCAGCATCAGCACCTCCTCAACATCATCCCCTTCGGCTCCCGGCGGTTCTCGTCTCCCCGCTCCATCGCCTCAGATAGGGCCGCTTTGGGCAAACGGAAGAGCAACCATGGCGACAGGATTCTCGAGGGGCCCCCTGAGGCCAGTCGGGCGCAGCCCCCACTCATCGAAGTTGGGCATCTGCTTCACAAAATCGGCCCTGCCCGAACAAAGATACAGGAGGGCACCATCATGTCGAAGGCTGCCTGGGGAAGGGTCGCGAGTTAGGACCTTGAGCACCATCGTCAGTGCTTCGGGCGCCAAGTCCTCCTCCTAGAGCCGCATGCGGTCTTTGTGCCCAGCATAGTCCCACATCCGGCGAGAGTGGCGCTGGAGAGGAGCAATGCGACACTGGAGGAACTCCTTCACCACCTTGGGCGCCATCACATTGAGCGCCCTCAAGGTCTCGAAATGCCGCCAGACGAAGACGAGCCAGGGGCTCACGAGCGCCTCATGACCCCAGCCTGAGCTAGGAACAACAGGCGCGGTTGGGTGCGAGAGGAGGGGGCTGGGTACCCCAACGTCCACATACAGCCACCGCTCTCTGAACTTGGCCTTAGAGGGAGGAAGGCCGAAGTCGATCCCTGAAGCAGCCGTCTCTAGCACAGCAAGGAAGCTCACACACCCCGAGCATTGAGTGGGGACACTCAGGCTCAAAGAGAAGAAGTGGTGCAGCAGGGCAACAGAAGGAGGAATGCCCACCATTGCCTCGCAAACAAAAGCAAAGATAGCCAGGAGGGTAATGGACTCAGGCCCGAGGTGCATCATGTGGATCTGATAATGGGAGAGCACCGCATTGAAGAAAGCAGAGAAAGGGGGAACCAAACCCGCCCACAAGGCGTCAGCAAAGAACCAGACCTCTGTGACGACCCTATCAATAGAAGCATGGGACGCAGGCTAGGCCGTGGTCCGGCCATACTCGTTGAAGATGGTGGCAAGAGCCGAACAGACCTTGTGCAGGGCCTCGGGATTGAGTATGATCGACCGATCGACGGCGGGGGCCACCGTGGGAGGCGATCGGGATGAAGGCGAGGGCTTCTTCCCTTTTTCCTTCTTCATTGGCGCCATTGCCGTTGAAAGAGGGGAGAGCTCGAGTTGGATTGGAGGCGGAAATTGAAGCTCGAGTAAGGAGGAAGGGAAGGAAGCGCGCGGGCGGCGAAAGGGGAATAGCTATGTGCAACCACGGGTCCACCTGGCCGGGCGCATAATGAGGCATCATGGGGAAGCGGAGATGCCCACGTCAAATCAACCGCCACGCGGCGCCTGAGGCCGCAGGCTGTTGGGGCCCGCGGCGCTTCGCACTTGCCACTTCGCTTCCCTGCTAAGCCAAGCCCGGGCGCGCCATGGGCCCCGGGGCTACTGTCGGCGTTCTAGGAACGGGGGTCCCCAGACTTGCCTGACGGCGGCCTGCAGCATGGCTCAAGTGGGGACCCAATGCAGCCCAGCTTCATCAGCTCAAGCTCAAGATCCTCGCGAGGGGCCAAGCCTCGCGGGGCGGACAACAAGAAGCTTCCTCAGGAGCAGCCTCCTCAGGCAGGCTCACGAGGAGGCGGAGAGATCAAGGCAGGGTACCTCCAGAGGGGCCCTTGATGCAATCCATGACGATCGAAGGCCAGGCGGGTGCCAGCCTGCGCAGTGTCCTTGTTTCGCTTTCGGTGCAAAGGGGGCAAGCACAGACCAAGGCATCATGCAAAGGTAACCGTTTCGGTGCAACAAGACCAAGACCAGCAGAATCGTCATCGTTAGAGCCTTTGGCAGACGAAGACCAACTTTAGTCAGGATAAGTGTACCAGATGTTACCCTTCAAAATGGCCAATTGTTGGCACCCTTCCCACTCATTATTTGGGAAGAGGCCCAGGGCCTTGATCTATAAATAGGACTAGCCACCACAGGGTAGAGGCATTGAGAAACAGATCGATCAGAGAGAGTGAGAGAGAGAAGCGACTGAAGTCACCCAAGTAGTTCATCGCACCAGCTCAAGAACAGCCCCTCGCGAGGTTGTTCTCCCTTTGTACTGTTGACCATCAGCCCCTGAGGCAATCAACCACACCACACACTGGAGTAGGGTATTACTCCACAATGGTGGCCTGAACTAGTATAAATCTCGTGTCCCTTGTGTGTTCATCTTTCTTGCTTAGATCCTTGCGAGACCTCGAGACATGAGCTCGTAGGGGAAAGATCTTCGTGTGCACCCCAGTGTTCGAATCTCAAGGGTCTGCCGGAACCCGAAATCCGACATATGCTTGCACATTTTATAGGTGGATTAAATAGAAAGATTCAGACCATTTTATAGTATAAGGAGTATAATAATATCACTCATTTATTACATCTTGCTTGCAAAGCTGAACATGAAGTGCAGGATCGACAGGCATTGGCGCAAACTAACTTTTCTACAGGTTGACCTTCATCATCGACACCGCGTGCATCCTCTACTTCCACACATTCCCTTGCACTGGCACCTCCGTCAGCTTCCACCTCCAATCATGATACAAGAAAGCAGGCACAACCACCACTATCTGCCAAGAGCACACCTACCGGGCCTGCACAGCACTCTTCTTCATCCATGCAATCAATAGGGCACACACATGATATTATTTGTCGTTGTTGTAAGGGTAGAGGTCATTATGTGAGAGAATGCAAATCTCCGCGTGTTCTGATTGCTACTGAGGATGGTGGGTATGAGTCTGCTAGTGACTATGATGTGGAGACTTTGGCTCTTATTACAAGTGAAGAACACGGTGGAGATGATTCTGATCATGAGACGCAATACATGGCTGCTGAAGATGCTGAGAGGTATGAAAGTTTAGTTGCTCAGCGTGTTTTGAGTGTGCATGCCACACAAGCTGAGCCAAAATAGAGGCATAATTTGTTCCATACAAAGGGAGTTTTGAAGGAAAGTTATATTTGCGTCATCATAGATGGAGGGAGTTGCAACAACTTGGCTAGCATGGAGATGGTGGAGAAGATATCTCTCACGACAAGACCACATCCACATCCTTACTACATCCAATGGTTCAACAACAACAACAAGGTTAAAGTAACACGTCCTGTTTGTGTGCATTTTAGTATCTGTACATATGCTGATTATGTTGATTGTGATGTGGTACCCACGCAAGCATGTTCCTCATTACTTGGTAGACCATGGCAATTTGATAAAAAAAATGTACACCATGGTAGAAATAATCAGTATACTCTAGTTCATAAGGATACATATTGCTTTGCTTCCTATGTCTCCTGATTCCGTTTTGACAGATGATATTAATAGAGCTAATAAAGCAAAACAAGAAAAAAATAAGTGTGAAAATCAGATTGTGGCAAAAGAATTTGAGCAACAAATGACGCCTAATAATAAACCATCTAGTGTTGCTTCTGAAATTAAATTGAAAAGTGCATGTTTACTTGCCACCAAATCTGATATTGATGATCTAGATTTCAGCAAATCTGTTTGCTTTGCTACTGATTGCAAAGAGGCATTATTTTCATTGACGTGCCTTCCTCTTTGCCTCCTGCTTTCACTAACATTTTACAAGAGTTCACTGACGTCTTTCCACAAGATGTGCCACCGGGATTACCACTTATTCGAGGGATTGAGCATCAGATTGACTTAATTTCTGGTGCTTCGCTGCCAAACCGTGCACCATACCTTACCAATCCAGAGGACACGAAGGAGATTATGTGTCAAGTACAAGAGCTGCTCGACAAAGGATATATACGCGAATCTCTTAGTCCTTGTGTTGTTCATATTATACTAGTGCCAAAAAGGATAGTACATCGCGTATGTGTGTTGATTGTAAACGCATGAATAATATTACTATTTGTTATTGTCATTGTATTCCTAGGATAGATGATATGCTTGATGAATTGAGTGGTGATGTCCACTACACAACCTTCTTCTTGTAAACATTGTTGGGCCTGCAAGTGCACAGGTTTGTAGGCCAGTAGCAAATTTCCCTCAAGTGGATGACCTAAGGTTTATCAATCCGTGGGAGGCGTAGGATGAAGCTGGTCTCTCTCAAACAACCCTGCAACCAAATAACAAAGAGTCTCTTGTGTCCCCAACACACCCAATACAATGGCAAATTGTATAGGTGCACTAGTTCGGTGAAGAGATGGTGATACAAGTGCAATATGGATGGTAGATATAGGTTTTTGTAATCTGAAAATATAAAAACAGCAAGGTAACTAATGATAAAAGTGAGCGTAAACGGTATTGCAATGGTAGGAAACAAGGCCTAGGGTTCATACTTTCACTAGTGCAAGTTCTCTCAACAATAATAACATAGATAGATCATATAACAATACCTCAACATGCAACAAAGAGTCACTCCAAAGCAACTAATAGCGGAGAACAAACGAAGAGATTATGGTAGGGGTACGAAACCACCTCAAAGTTATTCTTTCGGATCAATCTATTCAAGAGTTCATACTAGAATAACACCTTAAGACACAAATCAACCAAAACCCTAATGTCACCTAGATACTCCATTGTAACCTCAAGTATCCATGGGCATGATTATACGATATGCATCACACAATCTCAAATTCATCCAACCAACACAAAGTACTTCAAAGAGTGCCCCAAAGTTTCTACCGGAGAGTCAAGAAAACGTGTGCCAACCCCTACGCATAGGTTCATGGGAGGAACCCGCAAGTTGGTCACCAAAACATACATCAAGTGGCACGTGATATCCCATTGTGACCATAGATAAACACGGCCAGACATACATCAAGTGTTCTCAAATCAAAGACTCAATCCGAAAAGATAACTTCAAGAGGGAAACTCAATTCATCACAAGAGTGTAGAGGGGGGAGAAACATCATAAGATCCAACTATAATAGCAAAGCTCGCGATACATCAAGATCATGCCATAGAGAGAACACGAGAGAGAGAGAGAGAGAGATCAAACACATAGCTACTGGTACATACCCTCAGCCCCGAGGGTGAACTACTCCCTCCTCGTCATGGAGAGCACTGGGATGATGAAGAAGGCCACCGGTGATGGGTTCCCCTTCCGGAAGGGTGCCGGAACGGGCTCCCGAGAGGTTTTTGGTTGCTACAGAGGCTTGCGGGAGCGGAACTCCCGATCTATCTTCTCCGTGGATGTTTTTAGGGTACATGGGACTATATAGGTGAAAGAAGTCGGTCGGGGGGTGCTCGAGGGGCCCATGAGATAGGGGGGCGCCGAGTAGGGGGGGCGCCCCCCTATCTCCTGGCTTCCTCGGGGATCTTCTGATGTGAACTCCAAGTCTCCAGGATCATATTCTTCCAAAAAATCACGCTGCCGAAGGTTTCATTCCGTTTGGACTCCGTTTGATATTCCTTTTCTTCAAAATACTGAAACAGGCAATAAAACAGCAATATGGGTTGGGACTCCGGTTAATAGGTTAGTCCCAAAAGTAATACAAAAGTGTAAAATAAAGCCCGTAATCATTCAAAACAGATAATAAAATAGCATGAATGCTTCAAAAATTATAGATACGTTGGAGATGTATCAGCATCCCCGAGCTTAATTCCTACTCGTCCTCGAGTAGGTAAATGATAAAGAAAGAATTTATGAAGTTTGAATGCTAGAAGGTGCACAAGTTTGATCAATGATAATTTCAATCACCTTTTCTAGCATGATAATATTTCATAAGAGTAGTTCATCTCATAAAACTTCTCACGATAAACTAACAAGCAATTCACATGTCAAAGCATAGACCATAAACTTTCTTGAAAACTAGCAAACTCCATTCTTAGTCATCAAACAATTGCAATTCATCTTATTTTCAGGAATAGCAAACTCCACATACTCAACTATCATATAGTGTTCTACAATTGCTAACACTCACGCAATACTAATGATTATGGAGTTTCAATCGAACACTAAGAAAGATAGGGGCTTATAGTGTTGCTTCCCAACGTATTCACCTTTGGGTGATGTCAACAATAATAGTTCATGCTAACTTACATCCAATTGGATATATATATCAGGATCTTCCCAACACGAGGTGCTTGCCAAAGGATAAAATGAAAAAAGGGAAAGGTGGAGATCACCTTGACTCTTGCATAAAGTAAAAGACATAAAGTAAAAGATAGGCCCTTCGCAGAGGGAAGCATAGGTTGTCATGCGCTTTTAGAGTTGGATGCACAAAATCTTAATGCGAATGAACGTCACTTTATATTGCCACTTGTATATGGACCTTGATTATGCAGTCCGTTGCTTTTATTGCTTCCATAACAAGATCGTATAAAGCTATTTTCTTCACACCAAAGGATCATACATATTTAGAGAGCAATTTTTATTGCTTGCACCGATGACAACTTACTTGAAGGATCTTACTCAATCCATAGGTAGGTATGGTGGACTCTCATGGCAAAACTGGGTTTAACGATATTTCGAAGCACAAGTAGTATCTCTACATGGTGCACGGAATTTTGGCTAGCATGAGGGGGAAAGGCAAGCTCAACATGTTTGAATGATCCATGACAATATACTTTAACTGAGAGTGCTCCCAATTATAAAAGATGTCTAGGATAGTATATTTATATATGAAATCTCTCTTCCTTCAATATTTTTTCATGTATTGTTCAAATGACCAATACAATGCTTGCTAACCTTAAATATATTTACAACCTCTACTTTTTAGATATGAAGTCATAAGTCCCCATGGGATAAGCAAATGAAACATATATAATTTCAGATTTATGACAATCAACTCATTAAACCATTTACTCATAGGATATAAGTGAAGCACACGAGTAAATGACAAACTACTCCAACAAGATATAAGTGAAGAACAATGAGTAGCAAAATAATTATGTAACTATGTGTCACATCCCTGGTCCTGTTATGCACTAGGCTAGACCTCATGTGAGCATCATGTTTTAATTCAAATGAAATTTGAATTGAGGGATTTTCAAAGCCTCAGAAACCTTCTAAAAATGATCAACATTGAAATCTTCTCAAAGAAGTCCAAGAAAATGTTCCTCTTAGTCTCTGAAAATATTGCAAAGAGGTAAAACTCAAAACAATATTTTTGGTATCTCAGAGTTATTTATTTTGGGCCTTTGAATTAAATAAATAACTATTTGCATTAGATATATATTTCTTAACTAATTAATATATGTCCAATAATTCTGATCTTTGATGAAGGGTTTGGAATAATCCTACTAGTCCCTACCATAATTATCAGAAGCAATAAAAATGATTTAGTGTCTAAAATTAAATCAAAACAAACTACAGAAAATAGAAAACAGAATTAAAACAGAAATAAACGAGAGAAGGCCACCAGGCCACTTACCAGGCGCCTTCCTGTGCGGCCTGCTGCAGAAACCGGCCCAGCCCATCTCCACTCCCCCCCTGTCGTCTTCCTCCTCGCCAGAAGGACCGAGGCGTGACGCGCGCCCGAGAGCCCCGGCCACCTCCTGCTTCACGCTGGAGGCCGCCCTTCGTCCTAATCCGCGCCACGGGGACGCCCAACACCTTCCCCCTCACTCCCCCAAACCCTCTGGTGCCTCTCCCCTCTCCCACCGAGCTCATTCCCCTCCTCTGCTCTTCCTCCCTCTCATCACCGAACGCGCGTGCCGCCGCTGACTTGCACCACCGCGGCCATGGCCCCTCCCTCGTCCCCTTGAGCAGCCCAGGAGCTCCGCCTCGACCCCCTCTTCCTCCCCACCAAGCCAAGCCCCTCAGGAAGCTCTGCATCGCCTCCACGCCGTCGTCTTCATCCTCGACCGCCGCCGATGGTCGCCGCTCGATTCGCAGCAACGAGGACGCCCCCAAGCTCACCAAGCCCTTCGTTCGATCCGCTGTGAGCTGCTGCGTCGATCCCCTCCCTCCCCTGGCACTTTTTCTCCCGCTAACGCCAATATCCACCAGAGCCGAGAGCTCTTCGCCGCCGGCCATGTCGCCGCCGTAGCCACCGTTGCTTAGAGCTCCAACCGAGCACGCGGCCGTGCTCAGTGCAACCCCAGGAGGTCGTAACACCCCTCTTCGCCTCCTGTCGTGCTCCCTAACCCCGAAACCCAGTTCACCCGAACGCCGGCGCCGCCGTGAGCTTCATTCCGGTGAGCTCCGGCCACCCCAGCTCGCCCCAGTTGCACCGTTGGATGCGCGGGATCGCCAGCTTTCCGTAGAGCCCAATGGCGCCTCGAATGGTTCCCTGTATCGCAATCCCGAGCCGCCCCGCCGTTTCTGTCGTCGCCGGCGACAAGTCACCGGCAGGTTTGACCTGATCGACCTGGGTTTTGACCCCCCAGGGTCGCTGACTAGTGGGGCCAGGCCCTGCTAACTTTAGTTAAATATTAACTAAACCTAATTAGCCACTAACACTGACCAGTGGGCCCCGACCCCCACTAATCCTTTAATTAAGTAGATAACCCCCTGTTAACTAACTGTGACACTGACATATGGGTCCCACAGGTCAGATTTGACCTGGACAACGCCCGTTGACTTGCTGACGTCACCGTGAAGTCATGCTGACGTAGTAATAGGTTTTCTGAATTTATTTTTATTCAGAAAATTCCCGAAAATTGTATAAACTTCTAAAATTCATAGAAATTCAACCGTAACTCCAAATTAAATAAATTATATATGAAAAATTATCAGAAAAATTCAAGGAATCCATCTGTACTATTTTCATGCATGTTTGAACAATGTTTGTCCTCTGTTTTGGACAAAACAAATAAAGGGCATTTAAATAACCGTATATGGAGTTGGAATTTGAATCATGTATTCAAACCAACTTCATTTAAATCATAGCTAGGTGCATTAGCCCAAAACACATTCATATTGCCATGTCATAGCATGCATCATATTGTGCATTGCATTAATTGTGTTCTTTCTTGTTTGCCGGTATTTGTCCCCTCTCGATAGACGTGATACCGATGATGTGATCGTTGACACTGATGAAGACTCAATGTTATCTTCAGAAGTGCCAGGCAAGCAAAACCTCCTTGTTCATTCCGATACAATCCTACTCTCTCGCTCCTGCTCTCTTTTAATGCATTAGGACAACACCGATTCAACTGTTACTTGCTGCGGTAGCTGAACCCCTTTATCCTCTGCATGATCTGTCATTGCCACAGTAAATAGATGAAACCCACTAGCATGAGTAGGAGTTGTTTGAGCCCTATTGTGCCTACTCATTCATGCTTGTTTGTCATGCCTGCTACTGCTTAGAGTTGAGTCAGGTCTGATTCATCGGGGCTGAATCAGAGGTGTGTGAACATGTCCTACCGTGTGTGAGCTAAGCGTGTGAACACGATTTGGTAAAGGTAGCGGTGAGAGGCCATGTAGGAGTACATGGTGGGTTGTCTCATTGAAGCCGTCCTCAGGAACTGAGTTCTGTGTTTGTGATCCATGATTCAGCTACTACCACGCATTGGGCCCGAAACCAATGGACCCTCTCGGCTTCTTAATCACCCTTGTCCTCTGTCCAGGAGTTGCAAGTAGTTTCTGGTGTTTGTAGTATGCTGGAGGCCGTGCACAGCGTTGACCGTAGGGGTGGGCTGTGATGCGGTAGGCACATGGCACGGTGTACCGGGCGCCCGTTTGGTGTCTCGGGAACCCTGTTCACATCGTTTGGGGCTGTGAGCGAAACTCCGGCCGGATCTCCTCATGGATGGAACCCGAATAGGCGATAAACCTGGACTAGAGACTTGAGTGTTTAGGTAGACCGTAGCCGACACCCACGTTGGGCTTCCGCTTGAAGGTTGCCGAGTACATGTCGTGTAAACGGCGGTAAGTGGTGAGAGCGTGTGTGAAGTACACCCCTGCAGGGTTAACATCATCTATTCGAATAGCCGTGTCGGCGGTAAAGGACTTCTGGGTTGCTTATATCAGTTCATAGACAAGTGGAAGTGGATACTTTAAAATACGCAAGATAAGCGTGAGTGCTATGGATGGCGTTCTCGTAGGGAGACGGGAGCGGATCCATAGTGGTGTATTGATATGGTGAATATGTGGACTCGTGTGCGCCACCTCAAAGAGTTGCATTGCAGTCGTAGTTCAGGTTAGCCACCGAGTCAAAGCTGGCTTGCTGCAGTCAAACTCCACCATCCCCTTGTTGATAATGATGCATATGTAGTTAGATCTGATGTAAGTCTTGCTGGGTACATTTGTACTCACGTTGCTTAATTTATGTTTTTTGCAGAGAGACTTCAGTCTCGCTAGTAGTACCTCGTGGACTTCGATGTTTAGCTTGTTACCTCAGCTACGATCTTGTGCCCTCGGCAGGATCTGGTAGATAGTCAGGCTTTCAAGCCTTTTTCATTTATAGATGTCTGTACTCAGACATGATAGCTTCCGCTTGTGCTTCGATTTGTATGCTCTGAATGTTGGGTCATGAGACCCCCGTTTGTAATATCTCGCTCCTCGGAGCCTAAGGAATAAATACTTGAGTTGTAGAGTCATGTTGTGATGCCATGTTGTATTTGCACATATCGAGCATATTGTGTGTATGTTATTGAAATGCTTGGTATGTGTGGGATCTGACTATCTAGTTGTTTATCCTTAGTAGCCTCTCTTACCGGGAAATGTCTCCTAGTGTTTCCACTGAGCCATGGTAGCTTGCTACTGCTCCGGAACACTTAGGCTGGCCGGCATGTGTGCTTCTTCGTTCCTGTGTCTGTCCCTTCGGGGAAATGTCACGCGATGAATACCGGAGTCCTGTTAGCCCGCTACAGCCCGGTTCACCGGAGTCCTGCTAGCCCAGTGCTACAGCCTGGATTCACTCGCTGCTGACCGACACGTTCGATGCTGGGTCATGGATGCCTGTCCCTGTAAGTTTGTGCCACTTTGGGTTTACGACTAGCCATGTCAGCCCAGGCTCCTTATCATATGGATGCTAGCGACACTATCATATACGTGTGCCAAAAGGCGCAAACGGTCCTGGGCAAAGGTAAGGCGACACCCGTGGGAAAACCGTGCGTGAGGCCGCAAAGTGATATGAGGTGTTACATGCTAGATCGATGTGGCATTGAGTCGGGGTCCTGACAGCGTTGGTATCAGAGCTTGACTGCCTGTAGGATTACCAAGCCAAACTGGTCGAAGTTGAGTCTAGAAATTCTTTAGTTATATAAGGGAATTGATTGTGGGATGGAACGTAAGGCTCTTTTTACTCCTTATACCTTATGCCCTTCTGATCTGAGCCATCTTATCTTTCCTACGGGGATTAAGAACTAGGCTATCTCTTCTTTCTATTAGGATCACATGTTACTAATCAGTAGACTTATAAGATTGTTGGATTTAAGTCTCAGTTCAGTTCCTACTACTTCCGTATGTTAATCGTTAATCTCGGAACCTTGATATTGTGCTTCTGAGTGGTTATGCCACCATTTTGTAGTATGTCTCAAATCTTTTCTGAGCATTTACAGCCGTTATGCTGTCCGAGTCATCCCAGGTTTCTAAATAGTCTGATGCATTTGCAAATCCTTTCTTTCCATTCCCGATGTCCCTTATGTTCAGAATAAGCACACTAACCGGTGCGTTGAGGTAATTTATTGCCTTGACATATATGTTGGAGCTATTATTATGACCCTAGGTGTTTTAGGGAGTCACCTAGTAATCTAGCAATGATTTGTGTCCTAGTGTGATGATTCTGGCCTTTATTCTCGAAAGCATTCCGTGATGCTACTTAGTAGTAGGTATTCTACTCCTGGGTTTTGAACCCGAGATTCACTCTACTTACCTCATGTTGATAGTGTTTGCTAGTTCCTTTAGGATATTAGTAACCTTTGCGATAGTTCTCGAGGTTCGTGGTACATCCTTCTTCCAATTACCATGAACCATTCTTGGCAGGAGTTCTTCTGAACCAAAAGATGACAACAAGAGTGCTCTCGATGAGTTCTCCATGCTATATTGTGACTCTGCCAGCTCAACCTTTCTGCATGGGTTATCCGGAAGAATTATGTTGAACTTGGTTCGACATACTAATCTATGCATCAACAACTCAGAAAGTTATATGTTCCTTTGAGTTGTCCCTCTTTAGTTGTCTACTGACCTTCGTCTATCAATTGATAGTCAAGAGTATGTGTGCGTTCGTTTATCGATGCCTATTACTCTTGTGGTCCGTCAAGCCATTCTATCGCGGAGTGACTAGGAGAAACAAACTCCAGTACCTCTTCCATATCCAGGATTGGGTCAAAGAAGTTGTGCTCCGCAGAACAAATTGCTAATCCAGCTTTTGCTCTGTTCTACCTTGGAGTATTACCATCTTTTATATCGGGATTGTTATAGGAATTGCACATCATCCTATGAACTCTTGGTACAGTGATACTTCTCGCCATCATTACTCATTCCTCGGTTCCGTGTGGTTATAACCGGAATGTTGACAAGTGAATCGTGATGTGTGAAATCAATACTCCTAGCAACCTTGTTGCTTGGTAGTTAAATGGACAATAACCTCATTCTTAACGTGTTTGTTCTTGAATCATCATTCTAAGATTGATCGTGCTACCTTGTCCATCTTCCTGGTGCACATTTCGATTGATGAGTTAGGATTTTGTCAAGTCCTCGCTCATTTGATCATATCGTCTTGCCCTGAAAGGCAAGATTGTTCTCGAGCTTAGTAACATACCGGTGGTTCGTGACTTTCCAAATATCTTCTTGGAAGCGTTACCGGGTTATTTCCTGACTGTTATGTTGGGCTCGTGATCAAGTTGGGTTCTTGTGAACCACCCTTTCTCCAAGAATCTGTGTTGGATATCCCGGAGCTAGTTGGTTAAGCTAGACAACAACTTGGAGAGTTGGAAGATAAAAGCTTGCCCGACTTAGTTCGTTCCAAAGGGATATTCTGGTGTAGTGTGTGTTGAAGAACGATGATATCTTCATCGATTGGTCCCTATGATCAGTTGTTGGACCTATTGTCTTATCAATCCTTTGATTTGAGTGTGGGCTATCGTCAAATCAAATCAGTACCAACGATGCTCGTAATGTTGTCTTACTCGTGGTTGATCCCTCGAGCATACACCCTTACATCTTTGGTCTGACCAATGCTATCACTTGTTCACTTAACTATGGAATTCCTTTTGAAAGGAAACCCAGATGAATTGTTGTTGAGCCCATTGACAACATCCTTATCTCCTCCATGATCTTGTTGGACAACAAGTTAGTGTTGGAAACTTTTGAAGCATTTTCTTCATGCTAGTTCATGAAGCATATGTTCGGATGTAAGAAGTGACTTCCTCTTATACACGTGCATTTGGTGAAAGTTGCCGCCGTGAATTTGAGAAAGTTAGTTTTGCTTCCTCTGGAATCATCCCAAGTCAGTCATGCATATGTGCGAAGTATTCTATGGTTTGGAGACTTGCAACCTTCATTCCATATGTGTTCCGAGCACACCAAGCCACTGATTGATTTGTTCAAGGAGAAGAAGTTCCTTCTTAAGAGCATGCCTTCTGCAAGGATTTTGATATCCTCGTTGATGGTTCCCCACCTGAACTCGGTAGTGTTTTATTATAAGACTACCACGTGGTCATGTTTGTCTGGGATAGCGTGTTCGCATGTTTGTAGCAGAACCAGCTCATGTTTTGGAGCTTACTATCGTAGTTCATTCCCCGAGAATCTCGCAACGTCATCTCGTCGATTTGTGTTGCAAACTTTCGTTTTTCTTCCTAGACTCGATGAGTCTGGAATATCCTGACACCAACCAGATCTGAATCTCAGGCAGATATGATGGTTTGGAACCTTTCCCAAGAACTATAATATCGGTCCCTCGGAAACCGGTAAAGTGGATGTCGTGGCCAACACACCCCGCCGGGAGACCTATTATTGTAGTATCTTGATTGAGAAAGTTGGCCACCTCCCCATAAGGACTTCGTAGGATTTACTCCTTAGATGTTCCTTATGGATGTCTTTTGTGTTCCCGAAGTCCGACCTTTACCTGATGTTCTAGATGTCAAACCATATCTATGAATGGATTATGTTATCACATCAGGGAGAACATTAAAAGCGGAGTGCTAAATGTCTCTCGGTCGATCATCTAGATTTTGATCCCTTGGCCTCGCTAAGGTGAAATCTGAGAAAGTGTTATCTTCCTTGCATCTGCATCATCCATCATCATTCATCATGGTAGCAAGTTGTGTTGCCAGGATCCTTGACACGGATGTTGGTAAAACCTTGATGATTATGGAAATGCTCAAGTTCTTGAGAGCACGCGCAAGTGCTAGGTTTGATCGTCGGCATTAACTGTATAGTGCTCTCAGTTTCCTCGGCAATGCTATGACCTTTTCAAACAGTGAATTCACTCTCTATTGTTGGGTTCTTCCCCAGTTACTAGAATCATTCCCAGCATTTGCATTTTGTTCCCAGCTTGCACCGCCAATGTGCCATTCTACCATGGGTCTCTTCCATTTCTGGTGGTAAGCAAATTAATCCATTACGTTGTCTTCAACAAGGTAATCCACATCATCCAAGTCCGAGTATGCCATTCTACCGACCCCCCTCCAAACGATCGCTCGAGAATTGCCTTAGGCTGGTTTAAAGAGTATCAATGATCTTTGAATCAAAGGTAATTCTTTTTGCCACTTAAGGGGATATTTCTACGAGTCACCTTCCCTAAGGTGCATCCTTATGGTATCATGGCAATTCAACTCCTCGCTACGTTGACAACCGATCACCACATTCTTAAGTCTGAAATTGTTGTCTACCTAGTGAACCTTTGTCATCTGCTTCACTCCAATTCCTATGGATGTGTGCTTCGTCTCTCAGCTCGAGAGATGTTGCTATGTCTCATTCCGTGGGTTAATCCTGAGTTGTTCGACCTTCGAGAAGAACGATTCTTTTAGGGTCTTTCCTGTCCTCTCGTTGTCATGTTAGTTGGAGTTCTCAGAGCAAGACTTCGAGACAATGATGGTGGACGAATCAACGTTCATTTGAAGTGCAACTGGATCGTGAAGACTGTGCTAGTTTGCGTTCCCCCTTCACCTTACCCTAAGCTTTAATCTCGGGACGAGATTTTTGTTTAGTGGGGGTGAGTTGTCACATCCCTGGTCCTGTTATGCACTAGGCTAGACCTCATGTGAGCATCATGTTTTAATTCAAATGAAATTTGAATTGAGGGATTTTCAAAGCCTCCGAAACCTTCTAAAAATGATCAACATTAAAATCTTCTCAAAGAAGTCCAAGAAAATGTTCCTCTTAGTCTCTGAAAATATTGCAAAGAGGTAAAACTCAAAACAATATTTTTGGTATCTCAGAGTTATTTATTTTGGGCCTTTGAATTAAATAAATAACTATTTGCATTAGATATATATTTCTTAACTAATTAATATATGTCCAATAATTCTGATCTTTGATGAAGGGCTTTGGAATAATCCTACTAGTCCCTACCATAATTATCAGAAGCAATAAAAATGATTTAGTGTCTAAAATTAAATCAAAACAAACTACAAAAAATAGAAAACAGAATTAAAACAGAAAAAAAAGAGAGAAGGCCACCAGGCCACTTACCTGGCGCCTACCTGTGCGGCCTGCTGCAGAAACCGGCCCAGCCCATCTCCACTCCCCCCCTCTCGTCTTCCTCCTCGCCAGAAGGACCGAGGCGTGGCGCGCGCCCGAGAGTCCCGGCCACCTCCTGCTTCGCGCTGGAGGCCGCCCTTCGTCCTAATCCGCGCCACGGAGACGCCCAGCACCTTCCCCCTCACTCCCCCAAACCCTCTGGTGCCTCTCCCCTCTCCCACCGAGCTCATTCCCCTCCTCTGCTCTTCCTCCCTCTCATCACCGAACGCGCCTGCCGCCGCTGACTTGCACCACCGCGGCCATGGCCCCTCCCTCGTCCCCTTGAGCAGCCCAGGAGCTCCGCCTCGACCCCCTCTTCCTCCCCACCAAGCCAAGCCCCTCAGGAAGCTCTGCATCGCCTCCACGCCGTCGTCTTCATCCTCGACCGCCGCCGATGGTCTCCGCTCGATTCGCAGCAACGAGGACGCCCCCAAGCTCACCAACCCCTTCGTTCGATCCGCTGTGAGCTGCTGCGTCGATCCCCTCCCTCCCCTGGCACTTTTTCTTCCGCTAACGCCAATATCCACCAGAGCCGAGAGCTCTTCGCCGCCGGCCATGTCGTCGCCGTAGCCACTGTTACCTAGAGCTGCAACCGAGCACGCGGCCGTGCTCAGTGCAACCCCAGGAGGTCGTAACACCCCTCTTCGCCTCCTGTCGTGCTCCCTAACCCCGAAACCCAGTTCACCCGAACGCCGGCGCCGCCGTGAGCTTCATTAGTGAGCTCCGGCCACCCCAGCTCGCCCCGGTTGCACCGTTGGATGCGCGGGATCGCCAGCTTTCCGTAGAGCCCAACGGCGCCTCGAATGGTTCCCTGTATCGCAATCCCGAGCCGCCCCGCCGTTTCTGTCGTCGCCGGCGACAAGTCGCCGGCAGGTTTGACCTGATCGACCTGGGGTTTGACCCCCCAGGGTCGCTGACTAGTGGGGCCAGGCCCTGCTAACTTTAGTTAAATATTAACTAAACCTAATTAGCCACTAACACTGACCAGTGGGCCCCGACCCCCCCTAATCCTTTAATTAAGTAGATAACCCCCTGTTAACTAACTGTGACACTGACATATGGGTCCCACAGGTCAGATTTGACCTGGACAACGCCCGTTGACTTGCTGACGTCACCGTGAAGTCATGCTGACGTAGTAATAGGTTTTCTGAATTTATTTTTATTCAGAAAATTCCCGAAAATTGTATAAACTTCTAAAATTCATAGAAATTCAACCGTAACTCCAAATTAAATAAATTATATATGAAAAATTATCAGAAAAATTCAAGGAATCCATCTGTACTATTTTCATGCATGTTTGAACAATGTTTGTCCTCTGTTTTGGACAAAACAAATAAAGGGCATTTAAATAACCATATATGGAGTTGGAATTTGAATCATGTATTCAAACCAACTTCATTTAAATCATAGCTAGGTGCATTAGCCCAAAACACATTCATATTGCCATGTCATAGCATGCATCATATTGTGCATTGCATTAATTGTGTTCTTTCTTGTTTGCCGGTATTTGTCCCCTCTCGATAGACGTGATACCGATGATGTGATCGTTGACACTGATGAAGACTCAATGTTATCTTCAGAAGTGCCAGGCAAGCAAAACCTCCTTGTTCATTCCGATACAATCCTACTCTCTCGCTCCTGCTCTCTTTTAATGCATTAGGACAACACCAATTCAACTGTTACTTGCTGCGGTAGCTGAACCCCTTTATCCTCTGCATGACCTGTCATTGCCACAGTAAATAGATGAAACCCACTAGCATGAGTAGGAGTTGTTTGAGCCCTGTTGTGCCTACTCATTCATGCTTGTTTGTCATGCCTGCTACTACTTAGAGTTGAGTCAGGTCTGGTTCATCGGGGATGAATCAGAGGTGTGTGAACATGTCCTACCGTGTGTGAGCTAAGCGTGTGAACACGATTTGGTAAAGGTAGCGGTGAGAGGCCATGTAGGAGTACATGGTGGGTTGTCTCATTGCAGCCGTCCTCAGGAACTGAGTTCTGTGTTTGTGATCCATGATTCAGCTACTACCACGCATTGGGCCCGAAACCAATGGACCCTCTCGGCTTCTTAATCACCCTTGTCCTCTGTCCAGGAGTTGCAAGTAGTTTCTGGTGTTTGTAGTATGCTGGAGGCCGTGCACAGCGCTGACCATAGGGGTGGGATGTGATGCGGTAGGCACGTGGCACGGTGTACCGGGCGCCCGTTTGTTGTCTCGGGAACCCTGTTCACATCGTTTGGGGCTGTGAGCGAAACTCCGACCGGATCTCCTCATGGATGGAACCCGAATAGGCGATAAACCTGGACTAGAGACTTGAGTGTTTAGGTAGACCGTGGCCGACACCCATGTTGGGCTTCCGCTTGAAGGTTGCCGAGTACATGTCGTGTAAACGGCGGTAAGTGGTGAGAGCGTGTGTGAAGAAGTACACCCCTGCAGGGTTAACATCATCTATTTGAATAGCCGTGTCCGCGGTAAAGGACTTCTGGGTTGCTTATATCAGTTCATAGACAAGTGGAAGTGGATACTTTAAAATACGCAAGATAAGCGTGAGTGCTATGGATGGCGTTCTCGTAGGGAGACGGGAGCGGATCCATAGTGGTGTATTGATATGGTGAATATGTGGACTCGTGTGCGCCACCTCAAAGAGTTGCATTGCAGTCGTAGTTCAGGTTAGCCACCGAGTCAAAGCTGGCTTGCTGCAGTCAAACTCCACCATCCCCTTGTTGATAATGATGCATATGTAGTTAGATCTGATGTAAGTCTTGCTGGGTACATTTGTACTCACGTTGCTTAATTTATGTTTTTTGCAGAGAGACTTCAGTCTCGCTAGTAGTACCTCGTGGACTTCGACGTTTAGCTTGTTACCTCAGCTACGATCTTGTGCCCTCGGCAGGATCTGGTAGATAGTCAGGCTTTCAAGCCTTTTTCATTTATAGATGTCTGTACTCAGACATGATAGCTTCCGCTTGTGCTTCGATTTGTATGCTCTGAATGTTGGTCATGAGACCCCCGTTTGTAATATCTCGCTCCTCGGAGCCTAAGGAATAAATACTTGAGTTGTAGAGTCATGTTGTGATGCCATGTTGTATTTGCACATATCGAGCATATTGTGTGTATGTTATTGAAATGCTTGGTATGTGTGGGATCTGACTATCTAGTTGTTTATCCTTAGTAGCCTCTCTTACCGGGAAATGTCTCCTAGTGTTTCCACTGAGCCATGGTAGCTTGCTACTGCTCCGGAACACTTAGGCTGGCCGGCATGTGTCCTTCTTCGTTCCTGTGTCTGTCCCTTCGGGGAAATGTCACGCGATGAATACCGGAGTCCTGTTAGCCCGCTACAGCCCGGTTCACCGGAGTCCTGCTAGCCCAGTGCTACAGCCTGGATTCACTCGCTGCTGACCGACACGTTCGATGCTGGGTCATGGATGCCTGTCCCTGTAAGTTTGTGCCACTTTGGGTTTACGACTAGCCATGTCAGCCCGGGCTCCTTATCATATGGATGCTAGAGACACTATCATATACGTGTGCCAAAAGGCGCAAACGGTCCCGGGCAAAGGTAAGGCGACACCCGTGGGAAAACCGTGCGTGAGGCCGCAAAGTGATATGAGGTGTTACATGCTAGATCGATGTGGCATTGAGTCGGGGTCCTGACACTATGCGAAGACTCTCTCTCATTTAAGAATTTCAGATCTTGGTACTCTAATCAAATAGCAAGCAAAACAAAATAAAATAACATTGCAAGGATAGCACAACTCATGTGAAGAAGCAAAAACTTAGGCTCAACCGATACTAATCGATAGTTGTTGAAGTAGAAAGGTGGGATGCCTACCGGGGCATCCCCAAGCTTAGATGCTTGAGACTTCTTGAAATATTATCTTGGGGTGCCTTGGGCATCCCCAATCTTGAACTTTTGTGTCTCCTAAATTCCCCTCATATCATGGTTTCTCTTTTTATCAAAAGCTTCATCCACAACAAACTCAACAAGAACTCGTGACATAGGTTAGTATAAACCAATGCAAAACCTTATCATTTTCTACTGTAACAAATCACTAAAATTATTATTCAACATTGCACACTAAATGCCTCTGCATATTTAATACTCCTATCCTCAAATAGAATCATTAAACAAGCAAACATATGCAAACAATGCAACCATAACAGCAATATGCCAAAACAGTACAGTCTGTAAAGAATGCAAGAGTATCAATACTTCCCTAACTACAACAATTGTGAAATAAAATTCCCACTGTAGTAAATTTATCGGATCTCATTATGGAAAAAGTTTCAGCATTATATCATGCTCTGACTTTTCTAGGGAATATTTGCAACAGCGGTAAACTTTCTGTTTTCAAACATCAACATGTATACTAGCAAAATAAGCATCATAGAGGCTATCCTTCACATTTTTATTGAAACTAAAGATGCAAAACATTATTCTAAATAAAATCAAGCAAATACTAACAAAAGAAAATGACGCTCCAAGCAAAACACATATCATGTGGCGAATAAAAATATAGCTCCAAGTAAGGTTACCGATGAACAAAGACGAAAGAGGGGATGCCATCCGGGGCATCCCCAAGCTTAGGCTCTTGGTTTTCCTTGAATATTACCATGGGGTGCCTTGTGCATCCCCAAGCTTAGGCTCTTTCCACTCCTTATTCCATAGTCCATCGCATCCTTACCCAAAACTTGAAAACTTCACAACACAAAACTCAACAGAAAACTCGCAAGCTCCGTTAGTATAAGAAAATAAAACAACCACTTACGTACTGTAATGAACTCATTCTAAATTTATATGGGTGTAATATCTACTGTATTCTAACTTATCTATGGTTCCTACCCTCCGATAGTACTCAATGATTCATCAAAATAAGCAAACAACATAATGAAAACAGAATCTGTCAAAAGCAGAATAGTCTGTAGTAATCTGTATCAAACGTATACTTATGGAACACCAAAAATCCTACCAAATTAGGAAGTCCTAAGCAATTTGTGTACCAATCCAGAGAAAAAAGAATTATATCAGAAGCACATTTTTGTGAATTAAAAACTAATTTACTGTGTGCAAAAGTTTCTGATTTTCAGCAGGATCAACACAACTATCACCAAAAGCCATCATAAAGGTCTTACTTGGCACTTTATTGACACAAAAGCTATAAAACATGATTAATACAGTAGCATAACCATGTGAACACACAAAAACAGTAAGAGTAAATATTGGGTTGTCTCCCAACAAGCGCTTTTCTTTAATGCCTTTTAGCTAGGCATGATGATGACAATGATGCTCACATAAAGGATAAGAATTGAAACATAATGGGAGCATCATGAAGCATATGACTAGCACATTTAAGCCTAACCCACTTCCTATGCATATGGATTTTGTGAGAAGACAACTTATGGGAACAATAATCAACTAGCATAGGAAGGTAAAACACGCATAGCTTCAAAAATTTAAGCACATAGAGAGGGAAGTTGATACTATTGCAATTCCTACAAGCATATATTCCTCCCTCATAATAATTTCAGTAGCATCATGAATGAATTCAACAATATAACCAGGACCTAAAGCATTCTTTTCATGATCTACTTGCATATAAAATTTACTACTCTCCACATAAGCAAAATTCTTCTCATTCGGAATGGTGGGAGTATCATAACAGACTTGAACACTAAAAATTGTTTCCACATTAAAAGAGTAATGTTCAGAAAAAGGGTAATCATAATCATGACAAGATTTGTAAATATAATCATCACTACTTTTTATAGCATAAGTTTCATCACAATAATCATCATAAGTAGCAACTTCGTTCTCATCATAATCGATTGAAACCTCTCCCAAGATAGTGGAATCACTAAATAAAGTTGACACTCTTCCAAATCCACTTTCGTATTCATCACAATAAAATTCAACATCCTCCAAAATAGTGGGATAACTACTTCCTAAAGTTTACACTCTTCCAAACCCACTTTCATCAATATAATCATCATAGGTAAGAGGCATGCTATCATCATAATAACTTTGCATATCAAAACTTGGGATGCTAAAAATATCATCTTCATTAAACGTAGCATCCCCAAGCTTGTAACAAACATTAATTTCAGCAAATATATTCTCAAATATTTCATCCTCATCAAACATAGCTTCCCCAAGCTTGGGCCGTTTCATATCATAAGCATAATCACTCTCATCTTTAAAAATATGGGTAGCACCAATAGTATAGCAATTATCATCATCACAATGAGTAGTAGGAGCAACATCATTTGCTAGGGATACCTTTATACCTTTGTTGCTCCTTCTTTTCTTTTTCGTATTCCCATTATGTGTGGGTTCAGCCTTCCTCTTTGAGCTCCTTATTGACCAGATTGGTTGAATAGAAAGCTCCTCCTCGTTACCTGATTCATCATAAGAAATAATAGGAGGATATTGGGAAGTCTCTTCCCTTTCATTAGTATTCTCATCATCTTCTATTTGCTTTCTTTTCTTTAGGTAATTGGCAATATAAGGATTTTCAATGCAATTCGCCGCACAAAACATATAAATCTTTTCTAGATCAATATCAAGGAAATGCTCAAGATTAAATTCTGGAATATGCTTAGTTAAACGTTTCAACTCTTCATAACCCAAAAGAAAACTCAGTTCATTATAATGTGCAAGGAAAACCGAATCATCACAATTTTTGGACACGATTCGATGATGAAACAATTTGCATCGGAGATGTAAATGACCACATTCATTGCAAAGTTCACAAGTACGACAAAGGAAATTCAAATTTTCAGCACTCACATCTTGCCTTTCTTGCAACAATTTAGTTTCTAAATGCTTATGCCTCTTGCAATATATATCTTCTCTATTTGGTGTGTTCATGGAAACATGCACTCCACAAAAGTTGACATGCTCATAAGAGATATTCTCATCATGACTAGAGCAATCATCATTAATACTATGTATATTCAAGGAGTTTATACTAACAACATTGCAATCATGCTCATCGTTCAAAGATTCAGTACCAAGCATTTTAATGCACTCTTCTTCTAGCACTTCATCACAATTTTCCTTTCCATCAAACTCACGAAAGATATTAAAAAGATGAAGCATATGAGACAAACTTAACTCCATTTTTTGGTAGTTTTCTTTTATAAACTAAACTAGTGATAAAACAAGAAACAAAAAGATTCGATTGCAAGATCTAAAGATATACCTTCAAGAACTCACCTCCCAGGCAACGGCGCCAGAAAAGAGCTTGATGTCTACTACACAACCTTCTTCTTGTAGACGTTGTTGGGCCTACAAGTACACATGTTTGTAGGACAGTAGCAAATTTCCCTCAAGTGGATGACCTAAGGTTTATCAATCCGTGGGAGGCGTAGGATGAAGATGGTCTCTCTCAAACAACCCTGCAACCAAATAACAAAGAGTCTCTTGTGTCCCCAACACACCCAATACAATGGCAAATTTTATAGGCGCACTAGTTAGGCAAAGAGATGGTGATACAAGTGCAATATGGATGGTAGATATAGGTTTTTGTAATCTGAAAATATAAAAACAACAAGGTAACTAATGATAAAAGTGAGCGTAAACAGTATTGCAATGGTAGGAAACAAGGCCTAGGGTTCATACTTTCACAAGTGCAAATTCTCTCAACAATAATAACATAGATAGATCATATAACAATCCCTCAACATGCAACCAAGAGTCACTCCAAAGCAACTAATAGCGGAGAACAAATGAAGAGATTATGGTAGGGTATGAAACCACCTCATAGTTATTCTTTCGGATCAATCTATTCAAGAGTTCGTACTAGAATAACACCTTAAGACACAAATCAACTAAAACCCTAATGTCACCTAGATACTCCATTGTTACCTCAAGTATCCGTCGGCATGATTATACGATATGCGTCACATAGTCTCAAATTCATCCAACCAACACAAAGTACTTCAAAGAGTGCCCCAAAGTTTCTACCAGAGAGTCAAGAAAACACGTGCCAACCCCTATGCATAGGTTCATGGGCGGAACCCGCAAGTTGGTCACCAAAACATACATCAAGTGGCATGTGATATCCCATTGTCACCACAGATAAACACGACAAGACATACATCAAGTGTTCTCAAATCAAAGACTCAATCCAATCAGATAACTTCAAGAGGGAAACTGAATTCATCACAAGAGAGTAGAGGGGGGAGAAACATCATAAGATCCAACTATAATAGCAAAGCTCGCGATACATCAAGATCATGCCATAGAGAGAACACGAGAGAGAGAGAGAGATCAATCACATAGCTACTGGTACATACCCTCAGCCCAGAGGGTGAACTACTCCCTCCTCGTCATGGAGAGCGTCGGGATGATGAAGAAGGCCACCGAAGATGGGTTCCCCCTCCGGCAGGGTGCCAGAACGGGCTCCCGAGAGGTTTTTGGTGGCTACAGAGGCTTGTGGTGGTGGAACTCCCGATCTATCTTCTCCGTGGATGTTTTTAGGGTACGTGAGACTATATAGGCGAAAGAAGTCGGTCGGGGGGTGCTCGAGGGGCCCACGAGACAGGGGGCACGCCTAGTAGGGGGGCGCCCCCCTATCTCCTAGCCTCCTCGAGGATCTTATGACGTGAACTCCAAGTCTCCAGGATCATATTCTTCCAAAAAATCACGCTGCCAAAGGTTTCCTTCCGTTTGGACTCCGTTTGATATTCCCTTTCTTCGAAATACTGAAACAGGCAATAAAACAACAATATGGGCTGGGGCTCCGGTTAATAGGTTAGTCCCAAAAGTAATATAAAAGTGTAAAATAAAGCCCGTAATCATTCAAAACAGATAATAAAGTAGCATGAATGCTTCATAAATTATAGATACATTGGAGACGTATCAAGTGGCTCTACAATATTCTCCAAAGTTGATTTGCATAGTGGATACCATCAAATTCATATGAAATTGGGAGATGAATGGAAAATAACATTTAAAACTAAGTTTGGATTATATGAGTGGTAAGTCATGCCTTTTGGGTTAACTAATGCACCTAGTACTTTCGTGAGATTAATGAACTAAGATTTACGTGCTTACATTGGATGATTTGTGGTAGTCTATTTTGACGATATACTGATTTATAGCAGATCTTTGGAGGAACATTTGCGTGCTATTTTTATTGCTAGCATGTTTGTTTGTTAACCTTGGGAAGTGCACCTTTTGCAGCGACCGAGTATCTTTTCTTGGCTATGTTGTTACTCCACAGGGAATTGAAGTTGATAAAGCCAATATTGAAGCTATTGAGAGTTGGCCGTAACCCAAAGTGGTCAAGCAAATGAGGAGTTTTCTTAGCCTTGTTGGTTTCAATAAGCGTTTTGTGAGAGATTTCAGCACCATTGTTGCACCTCTCAATGAGCTTAAAAAGAAGGATGTGCCTTTTGTTTGGGGTACCGCACAGGAAGAAGCCTTCACGGTATTGAAACATAAGTTGACACATGCTCCATTACTCGAACTTCCTGATTTTAATAAGACTTTTGAGCTTGAATGTGATGCTAGTGGAATTGGATTAGGAGGTGTGTTATTACAAGATGGCAAACCTATTGTATACTTTTCTAAAAAAATGAGTGGGCCTAGTCTGAAGTATTCTACATATGATAAAGAACTATATGCTCTTGTTCGGACTTCAGAAACATGGCAATATTATTTATGGCCTAAAGAAATTGTTATACATTATGATCATGAATCTTTGAAACATATTAGAAGTCAAGCTAAACAGAATCGTGGACATGCTAAATGGGTTGAATTCATTGATTCTTTTCCTTATTTATTCTTTCGTGAAATTATTCGCTTGTATGGTGTGCCAAATACTATTGTTTCAGATCATGATACTAAATTTCTTAGCCACTTTTGGAGATGTTTATGGGCTAAGTTGGGGACTAAACTACTTTTTAGTACTACATGTCACCCCCAAACTGATGGACAAACTGAAGTAGTCAATAGAACATTGTTTACTATGCTAAGTGCTATTTTGAAGAATAACAAGAAAATGTGGGAAGAATGCTTACCTCATATTGAATTTGCTTATAATCGTTCGCTGATTCTACTACTAAGATGTGCCCTTTTGAAATTGTGTATTGTTTCCTAGCTCGTGCACCTATTGATTTGTTGCCACTTCCATCTTCGGAGAAGGTTAATTTTGATGCTAAACAACATGCTGAATTGATCTTAAAAATGCATGAGTTAACTAAGGAAAACATTGAGCGTATGAATGGTAAATATAAAATTGCTGGAGATAAAGGTATAAAACATGTTGTGTTTGCACCTAGAGATCTTGTTTGGTTACATTTGTGTAAGGAAAGATTTCCAATTTGCGCAAATGAAAGCTAATGCCACGTGTTGATGGTCCTTTTAAGGTGTTAGGGAAAATAAATGATATTGCATATAAACTTGAGCTGCCTACAGATTTTGGGGTTAGTCCCACTTTTAACATTGCCGATTTGAAGCCTTATTTGGGTGAGGAAGATGAGATACCGTCGAGGACGACTTCACTTCAAGAAGGGGAGGATGACGAGGACATCAATACCATTGTTACACCCACAACCTCTGTTGATATACATAATGGACAAATTACTAGAGCTCGTGCACGCCAATTAAATTACCAGGTACTTTTGTTTCTTGGTAATGATTCTAATGTTCATGAGAATATGATGCTGCCTATGTTGGATATGTTTTCTTGCTTACAAATGAAGGGCCTGGCTTGGACAAGAAGGATGGAGTTACAAGTGATGATTTCAGGACTTTGAAGCCACCATAATGAGTGTATGAAGCCTTGGACGAAATATACAAGATGCCGCTACATAAATTTCGTCCAAAGGCTATTCTAGGTTCTACGTTACCTTATTATCGGGCTAGGCCCATGTAATTCCGAAATACTTGAGTATAGTCTGTTTTTAGAGTCCGTATGTGTGGGGAAACAAGAGTTAGGGTTGGTTTCGGACCCCTCCTCTAAGGACCACAAAATTCCCCCCTCTTCCTCCATATATACAACCCTTAGGGCATCGTTTAGACTTGGGTTTTGTTTAGATTAAAAGTTTGCCATAGCTGTGATACGTCTCCAACGTATCTATAATTTTTGATTCTTCCATGTTATTATATTACCCCTTTTGGATGTTTATGGGCTTTATTTTACACACTTATATCATTTTTGGGACTAACCTACTAACCGGAGGCCCAGCCCATATTGCTGTTTTTTTTGCCTATTTCAGTATTTCGAAGAAAAGGAATATCAAACGGAGTCCAAACGGAATGAAACCTTCGGGAGCGTGATTTTTGGAACGAACGTGATCCGGAGAGCTTGGAGTGCAAGTCAAGAAGTTTCCGAGGGCCCCACGAGATAGGGCCCCCCCCTATAGGGCGCGCCCCCTGTCTCGTGGGCCCCTCGGGCGGCCACCGACGTACTTCTTCCGTACCATGAAAACATCCAGGAGCACCACGAAACACAATTTCCACCGCCGTAACCTTCTGTATCCGCGAGATCTCATCTTGGAGCCTTCGTCGGCACTCTGCCGGAGGGGGAATCGACCATGGAGGGCTTCTACATCAACATCCTTGCCTCTCCGATGAGTTGTGAGTAGTTTACCACAGACCTACGGGTCCATAGTTATTAGCTAGATGGCTTCTTCTCTCTTTTTGGATCTCAATAGAATGTTCTCCCCCTCTCTTTTGGAGATCTATTCGATGTAAACTCTTTTTGCGGTGTGTTTGTCGATATCCGATGAATTGTGGGTTTATGATCAAGTTTCTCTATGAATATTATTTGAATCTTCTCTGAATTCTTTTATGTATGATTGAGTTATCTTTGCAAGTCTCTTCGAATTATCAGTTTGGTTTGGCCTACTAGATTGATCTTTCTTGCCATGGGAGAAGTGCTTAGCTTTGGGTTCAGTCTTGCGGTGTCCTTACCCAGTGACAGAAAGGGTTGCAAGGCACGTATTGTATTGTTGCCATCAAGGATAACAAGATGGGTTTATATCATATTGCATGAGTTTATCCCTCTACATCATGTCATCTTTCTTAATGCGTTACTCTGTTATTATGAACTTAATAATCTAGATGCAGGCAGGAGTCGGTCGATGCGTGGATTGATACCTTGGTTCTCAAAACTGAGGGAAATACTTATGCTACACTTTGCTGCATCACCCTCTCCTCTTTGAGGAAAACCAACGCAAGCTCAAGACGTAGCAAGCTGCAACTTCATGCTGAAAGGATCGAGATGGACCTAGAGGGCGGGTGAATAGGTACAATTACAAATTTTAATTATTACTAAGCAATTTTAGGCAATAATGCAGAATAGGAGAGTGAGCCTAATAATTGCAAGAGTAGTTCTAAGTGCTAAGCAAGTAACACATGTATGAAAGGAAACAAGCACAATATGAGATAAGTAAGAGCTAAGGGACAAGTAAACACAAGTAGAGATGTAGGGTTAGGAATAACCGCAACTCCGGGAGACGAGGATGTATGTCGATGTTCACTTCCTTGGAGGGAAGCTACGTCATTGTTAGAGAGGTGGATGTTACCACGAAGGCACACCAACGCCACGAAGGCTCACCCTATTCTCCCTTCAAGACAACACCACGAAGGCGTTTCTCAACCACTAGCGGTAGACCTTGGGGTGGTCTCCAAACCCTCACAAACTTTTCCGGGGGTAATCACAAAGGTCGATTCCTCTCCGAAAGACTCCTACCGCCTAGGAGTCTCCAACCTCCAAGAGTAACAAGAACGATGGGGAAAAGATCAAGACTTTCTCAAATCACGAATTCCTTTGGTGCAAAGAAGGAGAGGGAGTGGATCTCTAACTTGATTGGACAACTTCTCTCAAATGCTCTCAAACCCTTGGGGATCTAAGATTTGGTGTGGAGGAGTGAGAGAGAGAGAGAGTAAAATTTGTTCTAGGGTTTGTTCAAAGTGAGTGGTCAGCCCTCTCCCATGGGGAAGAAGGGCTATATATAGTGTGAGCGCAAATGTGGCCGTTATAGCATAAGTGAATGGGTAGGCCGGACATCCAAGCAGGGTGGCCGGACATCCGGACTGGCGAGGCACTAGAAGAACAAAGGAGAAGCCAGGAGAAAAACAGAGGTGTCGGACATCCGGAGCAAGGCCCGGACATCCGGTGACACGAGAAGGCCCGGACATCCGAGCGAAGTCCGGACATCTGGCAACATCGTGCAAACCTACTGGAGTCGGGATGATAGGGAGCCGGACAGGGGAAAATACCGGACATCCGGTATGGCTGGGAGTCCCGGACATCCGGGGTGCAGCCCGGACATCCGGCGTGAGCGTGCAGACGTACTGGTGTCTAACCATCAGTGACCCAGACATCCGGCTGGCAGCCCGGACATCCGGCTGGCAGCCCGGACATCCGACATGGGAGCAAAAAGAACATGTGCACAGAGTATTTTTGTGTGATCCCAAGTTTTTGTTGAAGCAAGGAATGAATGTAACTTAGGCAAGTCTTTAACTAACCCTACCGAGCCCCTCTTAATAGTGCAGGATCCTATACTCAAGAAACCAAATATGAAATCAATTTTTATGCTTCATCCTTGAGTAAAATCACTTGTATGCCCTTGATCCACACACTTCGATGAACCGGGAACTAACACTTGAGATTTACTTAACAACCATTGTTAGTCCCCTACATGTATATTGTCATCAACATCAAAACATGATGTAAGGGCACGATTGCACTTTCAATCTCCCCCTTTTTGTTTTTGATGACAATCACACACGTAGTATCATAGTTATAATAAATAGTCTTAGTATTGACAAATATAAGAGCAAGTGTACAAAGTATGTTGATGTTTCTATATGTATTTGGCTCCCCCTCATTGTGAGCATGAGATGAATATGTTGGAATGCATATGTATCTCCAGAAGATATATATGAGAGAGACATGCACACATGAAACCACCATAACACATGGACAAAACAAAATCCATACCCTCAAGGTAACAACCTAGTCACATGATCAAGATAATAAGATAACAACATAGTCTCACTTGAGCAAGATAATAACATAGGTAGAAACATAACAAGTTTGAATAATAGTAGGGCTAACATAAATAGCTAATACATCAAGTATGACCACATTAAGATACTACTTCTCCCCCTTTGACAGCAACAAGTAAAAAGGGGCGAAGAACTAAATGCACTCGGTCACTCCTGGCAGATGTCATCATGATCATCAAAGAACTCAGGATACTCGTCACGAGATGGGAAACCGAAGGTAGAGGTGGACGGAGCCACGGAAATAGGATCATCATCACTCACGGGACTCCCACGGTTACGGAGGCGCTGCTTTAGCTGATTCTTGGAGATGATGAGGCGCTTCTGAACATCATGATTCTGCTGATAGCTGAAAGTGATTGACCTCGTGATAGCAGATTGAGCCTTGCTAAGGAACATGGCAAGGCGTCCACGAGGAGCCGACGAGGAGGATGGAACAGAGGAATCAGTGGGCTGAGTCCCAGACCTCTTAGACTGAGAACGAGTAGCAGTCTGAGAAGCAGGCATCACGCGCATGTGAGGAGCAGGCTTCCAACTAGAATGAACAGCAGGCTTAACCACCTCAAAGGGAGCAGTGTGATCAATCAGAGCCTGAATGAAAGGAGCATGAGGAAACTGGCGCGACTGAATGAAACTGCAAAGACGGATCTCATGCCAAATGAAATGGGCTGTGTCGAGAAGCTCAGTGGGTTTGTCATGCATACGAACCATCAAGTCAATGCAATAGTTGTAAGCCCTCGAGCGATCTCCCTTATTAGGATAGAGAGTGCGGAGCACACACTGATAGAGGATGTAGTAAGGAGCACGGAAGATAGATACCTCGTTGAGTGGACATGCAAGTTCTTCTTTAGAGAGCTGAGAGGTAGGTTTGACAAGTGGCAAGCAAGCATAAATTGCTTTGGTCTTGTGCTCAGGATCCATACTGTGGATACAATGACCAACACCGGAGAGACCCAAAATATGAACAAACCTGTCATAGGTGATGCTCATAGTAGTGTTATCAGTCATCCAGGTGAGAGTGTTGTCCGGACCAAAGAAACAGGTGGCATAGAACTGCAGAATGGCAGCTTCATTCCAATCACACCTGAAGGTCATTGTGGGACCAAGAGTCATATCATCAATGATCTTGACCAGATTGTTAGGGAACATGTCAGGATTCTCACGCAGGAAGTTGAGATCCAAGTATGAGTGAGGAGCAAGTCCACGCCCACGGACGAAACTGGAATAGAAATCCTGCTGCATTTGAGTCCAGAACCGAGGATCCTCCACACCAGCCACCATCTCATATTGATTGACATCCCGACGAAACGTAAGATATTGAGCTGCCCCCACAGTTTCGAAGTCGTGAGGATAGTGATCCCCGCTGTCAGGAAGCTCCATAGAGATGCGACGACCACGGACAATGGGCATTGCAAAACCACGAACTTGAGGCACCAGCGCCCTCCGAGTACCAGGCTTGGACTGTCCAACGGAGTGTCTTGGTGCATAGACCTCCTCTTCCTCCCCAACATAGTCCGCATCATCTGGATCCAAGGCCTACGGACTAGTGGATGGTGCCCGCTTCTTCTTCTTGGTGGTGGTGGTCTTCTTCTTCTTACGCCGAGCATGCTCATCGGAGTCGGTTGAGCCTTGACGGCGAATAAATGGACTAGCATCAGTCATGCCAAACTTTTCTAGGATATCCTTGAGGTATTTTGCTTGAGACAAGAAAATTCCTTCTTGAAATTGTTGAATTTGAAATCCAAGAAAGAACTTCAAATCCGTATTGAGTGACATTTCAAAATTCTTGGTCATGGAGTCCGCAAGCTTCTTGCACAAATGAATGTTAGGAGAACCAAAAATTATATCATCTACATAGATTTGGCATAAGATCAAATCACCCTTGTCCCTCTTAGTAAAAAGAGTGGGATCGATCACCCCTCTCACAAAGCCATCATCGAGTAAAAACTTCTTAAGATGATCATACCAAGCACGATGTTCTTGTTTGAGGCCATACAGAGCCTTATGAAGTTCATACACATAGTCATTGTGATCAGGATCAACAAACCCAGGTGGGTGTGACACATATACTTCTTCCTGTAGAGGACCGTTAAGGAAAGCACTCTTTACATCCATTTGATGCAATGTAAATCCATTGAAAGCAACATAAGCAAGTAAGATGCGAATGGATTCAAGACGGGCAACGGGGGCCAAGGTCTCACCAAAGTCCAAACCTTCAACTTGTGAGTACCCTTGAGCCACTAACCTTGCCTTGTTGCGGATGATTATACCATTGTCATCTTGCTTGTTCTTGAAAATCCATTTTGTTCCAATGACATTGTGTTCCGTAGTTTCCCTCTTGACTAATGACCACACTTGGTTGCGTTCAAAACTGTTCAACTCTTCTTGCATAGCAACGATCCAATCATTGTCCATCAGTACATCTTGTACCTTGAGAGGTTCAACACTAGACACAAATGAGAAGTGAGCACAAAAGTTAGTCAATTGTTTACGAGTGACTCTACCTTCCGATATGCCGGTGAGAATTTTGTCAACATCAACACGACCGGCTACTCGAGGCATGATGGAGGTTAGAGTTTCTCGAGGTTCAACTTCATGTCCATCATCCACGTCCTCAACATATGGATCATTAATGTGCGGAGGAAGATCTTCTTGTTCATATTGCATTTGTTGAGGTTCATCATCAATGATTGGACATTCTTGTTCTTGCCCTTCATGATGATCTTCTTCTTGATGATTATCATGAAGAGGAACTTGATCATCTTCTTGTACTTGGACTAAGGGCGTCAGTTGAACAATAGGAGTTTGTGGTGGTAGGGTTGTTGAAGTAGTTTGATGATGTGTGATACTTCCATCTTCTTCATCATCATCAAGAGGTTCTTGTTCCATTGGAAGAAATGCACCAACACCCATGGTCAAGATATCTTGAGAGGAATCTTCTTCACCTACATCACTTAGATCAACTTGCTCCCCATGGGAGCCATTAAATTCATCAAACACCACGTCACAAGTTTGTACAACACATCCATTGGATTTGTTGTAGACTCTATAGGTGCAAGAGTTTGATCCATAGCCAACAAATATGCCCTCAATTGTTTTGGATTGAAATTTTCCTAACCATTCTCTTTTGTTGAGGATGAAACATTTGCACCCAAATACACGAAAGTACTTGACATTTGGCTTGTTCCCAGTTAGGAGCTCATATGGAGTCTATTCCAATATAGTACGGAGGAAGAGCCGGTTTGATGCATGGCATGCAGTGTTGACAGCTTCGGCCCAAAATTTATGTGGTGATTTGTATTCATCCAACATGGACCTTGCCATCTCCACAAGTGTACGGTTCTTCCTTTCGGATACACCATTTTGCTAAGGAGTGTATGGAGCTGAATATTGATGCTCAATCCCTTCATCACTAAAGAATTCTTCCAAGGTATAGTTCTTGAACACAGAGCCATTATCACTTCTTATTGCCAAGATCTCTTTGTCAAACTTGCGTTGTGCTTGCTTGGCAAAATCAATGAAGGTGATCTTCGTCTCGTCCTTGGACTTGAGGAAAAACACCAATGTATATCTTGAGTAGTCATCGACAATGAAAAGACCATACTTTTTCCTACCAAGACTATCCCATGAAGGAGGACCAAACAGATCCACATGAAGGAGCTCCAGGGGCCTTGAAGTAGACATAATGTTGTTGGGTGGGTGCTTTGATTGATGTTGCTTCCCGTCTATGCCTGCACTACACACACAATCTTTCTCAAAAGAGACATTGGTTAGTCCAAGGATGTGATTCCCCTTTAAGAGATCTTGAAGATTTCTCATCCCGACATGGGCTAGCCGGCGATGCCATAGCCACCCCTTGTCAGCCTTGGCCATTATACAAGTTGCATGGAATGTGCTCTCTTTCGAGAAATCAACCATGTAAAGGTTGCCATCCAACTCCCCAACAAAGACCACTTTAAGAGTATCTCTCTTAAAGACTTCCACATCCGTTAGTACAAAAAGTGTATCATAACCAACCGAAGCCAATTGGCGAACCGAAAGCAAATGGTATTTAAGTGATTGGACAAGCATGACATTTGCAAGAGACATGTCATTTGTGATAGCCACCTTCCCCAACCCAAGTACCTGTCCTTTTGATCCTCCACAAAACATAATGCTCATAAATGGTTGAATAGCTTCCATGAAATCGTAGAGCAATTTGCTATCTCCGGTCATATGATTGGTACATCCACTATCAATCACCCATTTTACTCCACCGGAGAAGGCAACCTACACACAATTATTACTTGGTTAGAGGCACGCATTTTGCAATGGGACCTCTCAAGTTAGTAACAAGGGTCTTAGGGACCCAAATAGCATAAAATCGGAAAGCATTTTGAGGACCAACAAATTTTGCATAAACTTCTCCATCCTTAGTCTTACGAAGTACATAGGATGGAGGCATGAGCTCTTTTGGCTTGTAGAGAGTGGGCATGCCCCTTGTGGCCTTCCCACTAACAACCTTACCTTTCTCCTTGTGCCCTTCTCGTACAAATGTTTCTTTTAGAGGGGTTGTGCACTTTGGAGAGGACGTCTTCTTCTTGCTTGTGCTTGGGTCAAACCCGAGTCCCTCTTTAGCAAACACTTCATTGTGTTGGCTCAACACCTCATTAAGGTTCTTTTGCCCTTGAGCACATGTCATGATCCCTTTCTTAGTTTGAGCCTTGAGAAAACGATTCTCCTCAAGAATAGATGCTAGATCACTACTAGAGTTAGTAGAACAAGCATCAACATTGATAATAGGAGACGGGTAAGCCTTAGCTAGAGTTTCAAGATAAGTAAGTTTGAGCGTCTCAAATCTCTTTGTAAGAAGGGTGAGCTCTTCTTCCTTAGTCTTGAGGGACACGGATAGAAGCTCACAATCCTTAGAGAGAGAAGCATGAGACTTCAAAAGCTTACTTTTATCATTCATCAACTCTTCACAAGAGTCAATAGCCTTTTTCAAGGAGGCAAGATCTTTAGTATGAACATCTATATTTGCACCAATTTTAAGCATAGTTCATCATTTCGTGCTTCCTCATATTGGACTTTCCGCTCAAGGATTTCAGATTTTTTCTTTTCCTCGGTGTCGAGTTCCTTAATGGTGATGGTGTGCTTACTCACCATCTCCATAAGCATACGAAACATAGTGAGCTTCTTTCCTTTGATGGAGCACATGAACTTATTTAGTTTGGCAAGCATAGGATCATCTAGATCATCATTCTCATAACTATCCTCCGCATCAAGATACTCATCACTAGGAGTAGAAGGAGTGAAAAGAGGGGGATTTTATCATGGAGTTACCTTGACCTTGTCAGGAGAACTTTGGTCCTCTCCATCTTCTACCACGGCTTTTGTCATTAGGCACTTGTGAGCGTTTCCCTTGTAGTCTTTCATGTAGTTGTAGGTGACCACATGACCATTCTTGTTTACTAACCTCAAAGTGTTTTGAGAGTCTTGAGAAACTACGGTCACACCACTAACATCATCCGGATCGGATTCTTCTTGAGCAACCATTGCTTTCCCATCTCTCTTCTTGATCTTGGAGTTCAAAGGATTTGGCAACTTCTTCTTGGGAAAGGTCTTGGGAAACCTTGGTTTATCCTCTCTCTTCTCATAAGTACACTCGTTGGAGAAGTGGTTGCTTTCTACACAGTTGTAGCATTTTCTTACTATCTTCTTTTGAAATCTTCCCTTGAATTTTCCCGCGCTAAACTTCTTGACAAAGAGAGCCATGTCTTCATATGAAGGGCCCTCATCGGATTCAATCTCATCACCATCTTCATCATCATCACCATCTTCTTCTTCCTCTTCACTTTCCTCGTCTTCACATACATGCTTGGCCTTCAATGCAAGATTGATCTTTGATGATGGGGTACCATGCATGGCAATATGTTTTGTGTCATTAGCTTTTGACTCTTCAAATAGTTGGAAGGTGGATATGATGTCATCTGTAGTCATTTCCTTGAAGGCATGGTGTTGTCTTATGTCCCACACCATTTGATGATGATATGGGGCAAGAGCATGAAGCAACATATCCACAAGGAATCGCTTAGTCATGTTCAATCCATCTTGTGTCTTGTCACACTCACACGACTCAATGTCGGCAGTGAGGGTCATGAGACACTCAAGGAGTTGATTGGGGGTTTCACCTTTCTCCATACAAAAGTTTTGCAATTGCCCTTTGGCAATTTCATATTGAGCACTCCGAAGGGTAGAGGTGCCAGTCTTGCATCTTATAATACTTTCCCATAGTTCCTTGGCACTTGTGATGTGTATGAACAGTCTCCTTTGCTTGTCATCCATACCTCTCCTTATACACATGATTGCAGTGTCATTGAGATTCTTGTCATAGATTTCTCTTGGTGTAGGGTTCTTTGGATCAACCACATGACAACCATACTCCATGATCTCCAGCATCTCATCGTTTCCATGTCAAAGATGATCCTGCATAGCAACTCTCCACAAGGCAAAATCGGAAATGGCACTAAGTAAAGGAGGTTTGCCTTGAGGATTATATCTCGGTTTCTCAACCTGAGGTCTTACCTAAAGCCAAGGAACACTGGAGTGTTCATTGCTAGGAGGTTGTTGACGAAGTGATGGAGCAGGCACAGTTGGCCTCGAAGCCGCACCACCCGAGAGTGGTGCAAGCACCATGGACAACGTGGATAATCTGATTTGGACCAAGGCCTCAAGATAAGCCTCATGCTCCTCTTTTTGCTTAGCAAGGGCCCGTTCCAGATTGTCAGACGTAAAGGACTTGACTTCAGATGAAGCCTCGCCTTTATCCTTTGGATCTACAACCAGGGGAGTCCCATCCGGGTTCATCTCGCTCTAGGGCGGTTAAGCCACAAGAATAGAGCACGAGGCTCTGATACCAATTGAAAAGATCAAGATGGACCTAGATGGGGGGGTGAATAGGTACAATTACAAATTTTAATTATTACTAAGCAATTTTAGGCAATAATGCAGAATATGAGAGTGAGCCTAAAAATTGCAAGAGTAGTACTAAGTGCTAAGCAAGTAACACGTGTATGAAAGGAAACAAGCACAATATGAGATAAGTAAGAGCTAAGAGACAAGTAACCACAAATAGAGAGTTAGGGTTAGGAATAACCGCAACTCCGGGAGACGAGGATGTATGCCGATGTTCACTTCCTTGGAGGGAAGCTACATCGCCGTTAGAGAGGTGGATGTTACCAACGCCACGAAGGCTCACCCTATTCTCCATTTGAGACAACACCATGAAGGAGTTTCTCAACCACTAGTGGTAGACCTTGGGGTGGTCTCCAAACCCTCACAAACTTTTTCGGATGTAATCACAAAGGTCGATTCCTCTCCGAAAGACTCCTACCGCCTAGGAGTCTCCAACCTCCAAGAGTAACAAGAACGATGGTGAAAAGCTCAAGACTTTCTCAAATCACGAATTCCTTTGGTGCAAAGAAGGAGAGGGAGTGGATCTATCACTTGATTGGACAACTTCTCTCAAAATGCTCTCAAATCCCTTGGGGATCTAAGATTTGGTGTGGAGGAGTGAGAGATAGAGTAAAATGTGTTCTAGGATTTGTTCAAAGTGAGTGGTCAGCCCTCTCCCATGGGGAAGAAGGTCTATATATAGTGTGAGCGCAAATGTGGCCATTATAGCATAAGTGAATGGGCATGCCGGACATCCGGGCAGGGTGGCCGGACATCCGGGCTGGCGAGGCACTAGAAGAACAGAGGAGAAGCCAGGAGAAAAACAAAGGGGCTGGACATCCGGAGGAAGGCCCGGACATCCGGTGACACGGGAAGGCCCGGACATCCAGGCAAAGCCCGGACATCCAGCAGCAACGTGCAAACCTACTGGAGTCGGGATGACAGGGAGCCGGACATCCGGGGAAAATACCGGACATCCGGCGTGGATGGGAGTCCCGGACATCCGGGGTGCAGCCCGGACATCTGTCGTGAGCGTGCAGACCTACTGGTGTCTAACCATTAGTGACCGGGACATCCGGCTGGCAGCCCGGACATCCGGCATGGGAGCAAAAAGAATATGTGCACAGATTTTTTTTGTGATCCTAAGTTTTTGTTGAAGCAAGGAATTAATGTAACTTGAGCAAGTTTTTAACTAACCCTACCGATCCCCTCTTAATAGTGCGGGATCCTATACTCAAGAAACCAAATATGAAATCAATTTTTATGCTTCATCCTTGAGTAAAATCAGTTGTATGCCCTTGATCCACACACTTCGATGAACCAGGAATTAACACCTGAGATTTAGTTAACAACCATTGTTAGTCCCCTACATGTATATTGTCCTCAATAACAAAACATGATGTAAGGGCATGATTGCACTTTCACGCGTACTTCGTTTGTGTTCAACGACCATACCAAGACATCATAGAACCCCACTTGATCAATAAAGCTTTCCTCTTTTATTCAGAATATCTGGATTGCAATTTCAGTTTCTTGCTTGTTCTTAATTTGCTTGCAGGAAATAGACCTTCATGGTCAGGTTGATTGTGCTCCGGCGTGGTCAATAACCTTTCGGAGTTGGTTTAGCGATTGCTAAGGCGTGACATCCTAGCGCATTCGTAGTTGAATCATCAAAGTCTACTCCATCAAAAATGATAGCCACCATCACATTGAAATACGGGACACCTTTGCCTCTATCATACATCTAGTGTATTAAGTTAACAAAAACATGGTAACACCTTAAGCAAGATGGCATGGTGTGGAGGGATATACCCAATCAATATGAACAAACCCCATCTTTTTATCCTTAGTGGCTACAATACAAATACATGTCATGTCTCCTTCTGTCACTGGGATTGAGCGCTGGAATATTGAACTCATTACAAAGCACCTCTCCCATTGCAAGAAAAATCAATCTAGTTGGCCAAACCAAATCAATAGATCGGAGAGAAATACAAAGCTATATAAATCATACATAAAAGAGTTCAGAGAAGACTCAAACAATATTCATAGGTAATCTGATCATATTATCGAATCTCAACAAACACACTACAAAAGTAGATTACATCGAATAGATCTCCAAGAACATCGAGGAGATCATTGTATTGAAGATCAAAGAGATAGAAGAAGCCATCTAGCTACTAGCTATGGACCCGTAGGTATATTGTAAACTACTCACACATCATAGGAAGGGAGACAAGGTTGATGTAGAAGCCCTCCATGATTGAATCCCCCTCCAGCAGAGTACGGGAAATGGTGCCCAGCTGGAATATCACGAAGATAGAAACTTGCGGCGGCGGAAAAATATTTTTGGTGTGCCCTCTCGTTTAAGGGGAATATTTTGATATTTACAGAACAAATATTAGGGTTGGAAGTGTCATGGGGGCCCCACAAGCTTGGGGAGCATGCCCCCCCCCTCGAGTGACCCTTGAGCTTGTGGCCACCGCGTGGCTCTTCTGGCCTCCTCCTGAAGCTTCCAGGGTGTCTTGTGGTCCAAGAAAAATCGTCAGATTTTTTTGTTTCGTTAGGTAATTACTTTTGATACGTCTCCAACGTATTTATTATTTTTTATTGTTCCATGCTATTATATTATCTTTCTACGATGTTTTACTATCATTTTATAACACCTTTATATCATTTTTTGGGACTAACCTATTAACGTAGTGCCTAGTGCCAGTTGTTATTTTTTTGCTTTTACTTCGCAGAAAATCTATAGCAAATGAAGTCCAAACACTGCAAAACTTTTTGGAGATTTTTTCTGGACCAGAAGACACCCAGTGGGCCAAAGAAGTACCAGAGGGAGGCCCGAGGTGAGCATAAGACACCTGGGCGCGCCAGGAGGCCCAGGCGCGCACAGGTGGGTTGTGCCCAGCTCGGAGACCTCTCGCACTGCCTCTTCGCCTTATAAATACCCAAATATTCCAGAAACCCTAGGGGTGTCGACGAAACAGAATTCAAGCTGCCGCAAGTTCCAGAACCACGAGATCCAATCTAAACACCATCATGGAGGGGTTCATCATCCTCATTGGTGCCTCTTTGATGATGCGTGAGTAGTTGAGTAGTCCACCATAGACCTATAGGTACGTAGGCACTAGCTTGATGGCTTCCTCTCTCTCTTTTGATTCTCAATACAATGGTCTCTTGGAGATCTATTTGATGTAAATCTTTTTTGCAGTGTGTTTCTTGGGATCCGATGAACTTTGAGTTTGTGATCAGATCTATATCCATGAATATTATTTGAGTCTTCTTTTGATATCTTATATGCATGATTATTTATAGCCTCGTATTTCTTCTTCAAAACTTTGGTTTAGTTGGGCCAACTAGATCGATTTTTCTTGCCATGGGAAGAGGTTCCTTGTGATGGGTTCGATCATGCGGTGTTCTTTCCCAGTGACAAAAGGGACAACAAGACATGCATGTATCGTTGTAATTAACTGTCGCGGGAAACCACGGCCACCTATGGGGCCATGAGCCCCTTTTGGTTCGGCGGTGGGATGGGCACGTTGCACAAAGAGCAGACAAGCGTAACACAAAACCGTAGAGATCACAGGGTAGTTTTACCCAGGTTTGGGCCGTTGCGATGCATAAAACCCTACTCCTGCTTTGGTGGATTGATGGTGGATAATGGTGGAAAACACAATGTTCTTGCCCGACAGGGTTGCCTCGGGGCGAGAGTAGCTACGCGCGTATGAATGTGCGAAGGTCTGAATCCTTTCTACGATTTCCAGGCCTCCCTTTATAGATCAAGGTGTCAACACAATGGCAAATCAGTCTTTACATACTGATTAGATAGCAAAAAGTGCTATCATACCTAACTCTACAAGCAGACAGAGCACATTAAATGCGCCGCTTAGTGTCACATCACAGCGTTCCCAGCAAACCTTGCCGGGCTGTTTTGCAAGCTTTGCGCCTGCTTGCTTGACACGTCTCTGGACAGGTGTAAGAAGGAGGTATCCTCTGTAGAAAGTGGATGCCATGTGGCAGGAAGCAGCCACTTAGTCATTTAGGAGCTTGGCACCGCACTGATCGATGACTTGCGTTGCTATGAGTTGGTGCGGTGGAGTGGCTTGCTTCCGCGAGTCCCGGCAGGCCTGCCGGGACGATATGGGGGCTTGCTTCTGGGGCAACCCCATCCTCGCAAGGCTCGCCTGCTCGGCAAGGGAGGTTTTTCCCTTAGTGATATCTTGCCTTCCCTTGCTTGACGTGGTCTTCTTGACCAGCTCTCCGACTCTTCAAAGAGCTGATCCCTTCATGTTTGATCTGATCTTGATGTTGTAATCTTGTTCTTAGGCCTGTGCATAGTCCGGGCAATAGACCCAGGGTTCGTTGCACCGATAAGAGCCCCCAGGCCTGGCCCGAATGTTTTGTTGGGCGTTTTCGGGGTAGGTCCCAACTAGTGGACAGGGAGGAGCGTAGCAGTGGCTCGCTCTTTTGAGATCTTCTTTGCGTCTTCATTTACCTGAGCCCAGGTCAGTTTACGGTTCTCCTGCACGTCGTGTAACGTCAATTGTAGTGGGCCACTCTTGTAATGGCCCGTGAATGACTTTAACGCGTGGGCGAGTAACTGCCAATTCTCTCTTCCCACCACACCCTTATCCTTGGCCACGGATGTTGCATGCATCAAGTGGGGTAGGTAACAGAGGCACATGGTGTGGGAGAGCATCAAGGCAGGGGGCCCATCCTACATGGATTGGCAGAGGTGGGTGGTGATAACTTGTCCAGGGATCGGCTCCCTGGCCCGACCCGCCTATAAACAGAAGGGCGGGGGAGGAGCGGAGGCATTCATCCTCATATCCCTCCCCCTCCATCATCTTCTTTCTACTGGTTATGTTGAAGAGGAGAGCCTGAGGCTAGGCCCAAAGCTCTAGCTTGGGTTTGGCGATGCCAAATACTCGTGCTGATGCTTGGGGATTGAGTCTGGTCCAGGCCCAGAGTAGGTGTGGTGGACGAGCCGTTTGAGGCGCGGGAGTTATAAAGCTTTCCCATTGTGGTGAAATGCTTGTCTCTTCTCCCTCGGTCGGCCATATGGTGGGGAACGCTGGATCTCGCCATGAGCTATTGCAGCTCGTTTGCCCGGCGACTAGGTTCTTGGAGCCTCTGACGCCCGCCCAGGGTGTAGAGCTTGGGATCGTTGGTAATCCCAGCACTGCTCCTTCCAGCGAAACTAAGGCTAATGCTGAAGAAGGAGGTGCCTTCCTGCCCGCCAAGGTGGGCCCGGCCTTCTTGGCTGCCGGCCGATTCTCCGGGGAAGGCGATGGGCCAAGGGTCCAGTGCCTCCACGGAGTTGTTGTGATGGAGAGGAAACGAGGGAAAAGGAGAAGGCGGGTGGCAGGGTGTCAGGTCGGACTATGATGGCACCGATGCCTTCTTCTCCTATTGGTGACCAGCCGCCACGTCTTTTCGCTCTTCCCCTCCTTCCCCGGCACCAACATCACCAGTCTCTTTGGGTGATAGACGGGGAGGGATGTTCCCTTGGTGCCTTCTCCCCCTCCAGCAGTCTTCTAGTTGAGCTTCGGTGGTTTTTCCCATCGGTGCTCAAACTGGGGCTTCCTACTGGTCCTGGAGGTGGTGACCAGGGCACCACCGAGCTGCTCCCTGTGCCCCTCCTTTGTAGCCTCGCCACTCCCGATCTTGTCAGGTTGCGCACAGCAAGCCATGATGGGACCGGGGTGGGCTCCTGCCTGGGAGATCCTTTAGTCCTCTTCTCTTCCCTCTGCAATACCTGGCGGAGGAAGAGCGAAAAGAGGAGATTACGGGGCACTTATCTTTTTTCAGTCTTAAATCTGTAGGCACTTGCCAAATTTCATCTCAAACTATGTAATCTCTTTAATCCATGTTTGTGTATGTAAGGTCCGTACTTGTTTGATCAGCATATTAATGAAAAAGATAAACCTTGCCGGGGACTCGTGCATGTAGAATGTCCATGCAGAGGTGGGATGCCTCTATACTTTTAAGTAAACAAGTTTCCCCTGCAGGCTATCCTGCCGGTACCTCAGTTTTGTTGCCGCGGAGTTGGGCCTACCGGGCACAAACCGTGAAGGCGGTCTAGCCCCCCGCCAATCCTTTTTCATCAAAGGCCACTGCAACCATCCTGACCGAAGCAATGTTCGAGTCAAAGGATGGGAGCACCTAAGTCTCGAAAGGCAGCGAGGTTTTCTTATGCACAAGTCCTTGCTTACAGAACATGTATGGGTAAGATAAATAACTTATATGTTTGGCTTGCCACAGATCGCAGCATAGGCTCGTCTTCTCATCTCCTCTTGGGGACCAAGTCCACAGCAGGGGCCTGCAGTTTATGCACATGAAAATGTTGCCAGATGCGATCTTATCTACATGAAAATGCAATGCTCATGATATGCTTATGCATGCATGGAACTTGTCAGGGCCCCCCGGTGCTTCATTTATTTCTCTGTTGCTCAGGCTCTGCACCTGGCTTTGTACAAGGTATTACATGCAACTGAGGCAAGGCCTGTAAAAAAGGGTGGCTACCAGGTAGGGCCCGGTAGCCGCGCCTTACGGGTAGAACTTGCGGTGATGCTCTATATTCCAGGAGTTTTGCAATTGAATGCCATCTCCGGTCTCAGGATGGACTACGCCAAGTCTGGTGACTTGTACTACCAGGTAAGGGCCTTCCCACTTTGGCATCAACTTGTTTGTACCCTTGGCGGACTGAAAACGCCTAATGACAAGGTCACCTTCCTGAAAACACTGGGCATGAACCCTGCGGCTGTGATAGCGACGCAAGGCTTGCTGCTAGCGTGCAGCAGGCGTAGCAGCCCGGAGATGGTTTTCCTTGAGAAGAAGAGCGTCGTCACACCGGTGATGTTCCTGCGCTACTTCATCGTAGGCAAGCACTCGAGGTGACCCATAAATGAGTTCCGTGGGGATAACTGCTTCTTCCCCATAGACTAGGGAGAAGGGAGTCTGCCTGGTAGCCTGATTTGGTGTCGTTCTAAGGGACCAGAGAACCACTGGCAGCTCGTCAATCCATCGCCTACCACACTTCTGCAGCTTATCAAATGTTCTTGTCTTGAGTCTTCGCACACTTCAAAGTTCGCCCTCTCAGCTTGCCCATTGCTTCTGGGATGTGCAACAGAGGCGAATGAGATCTTGCTTCCGAGGGCATGGACATATTGCATGAAGGTGTGGCTCATGAACTGGGTGCCACTGTTAGTGATGATCCGGGTAGGGACCCCGAAGCGGCACACCAATCCTTCCAAGAACCTGGCAGCTGACTGAGCAGTCACCTTTCTCACAGCTTCTACTTCCGTCCACTTAGTAAACTTGTCGATTGCAACGAACAAGAATTCAAAGCCCCCCGCAACTCGGGGGAAAGGGTCGAGGATGTTGAGCCCCTAGAACGAAGATGGCCATGACAAAGGGATTGTCTGAAGAGCTTGAGCACACAGATGGATATTCTTGGAATGGAACTGGCATGCTTCACACTTGGTGACTAGCTCGACCGCGTCTTCGAAGGCTGTAGGCCAATAGATTCCTTCCCGAAACTCTTTCCCAACCAAAGCCCTTGATCCAATGTGGGAGCCACACATGCCTTTGTGTATTTCTGCCAGCAGTTCCTCTCCTGTTTCCCAGCAAATGCACTTCAATTTCACATCGTTGGGCCTTCTTCTGTATAGTGTGTCATCGACAAACTAATACATACTGGCCCTCCAGGCTACTCTTTCAGCCTCTTTTTGCTCTTCAGGAAGTTCTCTAATTTGGAGGAAATGGACTATGTGTCGTGCCCAAGTTTGAGCCTGGGGATCGGCAACGACGATCAGCAGAACCTCCTCCTTCATGGGAGCGCACCCTTCGGCCACGAAGACCGGTGGTCTAGTGGGACAGGGTAGCTCAGCAGCTGAAGGGAGTTGTTCCCATCAAGCTCTCTACTAGGAGCCCCGGGGGGTTCTACCGGGAGAGGCTTGCCGGAGTCCAGTTTCCTCCTCTTCTGGGCCATTGTTGCCGGGGATACGGAGGGCTTCATAAGATGGAGAACAAAAGTTCCTGGTTCCATAGGAAGCTTCTGCGCAGCGCACTTTGACAGATGATCGGTAATGTTGTTTTCCAGACGGGGTACGTGCTTTGTTTGCAATCCATCAAAGCTCTCCTCCAACCTTCTCACTTCCTCAACGTATGCCTCCATCAATGGACTTTTGTAATCCTTGTTGACTTGTGTCACCACAACTTGTGAATCTCCTCGAATAATCAGCTTATTGATCCTCAATTCTATGGCAATCCTGAGCCCGGCAAGGAGCCCTTCATACTGCAGTGCTGTAGGTCGCCTCCTCCCAGGGAAAATGCATCTGGACGTCGTACTTCAGGTGCTCTCCAGTGGGAGCAACGAGAAGCACGCCAACCCCTGCACCTCGTAGGGAGAAGGCACCATCGAAATACATGATCCATTCTTGGGGTGCGTCCTTACTGGGAATAACTTTCTCTAGTACCTCTTAATCAGGGGTGGGTGTCCATTCTACAATAAACTCTGACAGTGCTCTGCTCTGAATTGTTGATGTGCTTTCAAACCTTAAGCCAAATTTGGATAACTCCAATGCCCACTCCACTATCCTACCAGTAGCCTTAGGGTTTCGGAGCATCCTTTGCAAAGGGAAGCGGGTGACAACCATGATCTCATGGGCTTGGAAGTAGTGGCGCAGTTTTCTCGAGGCCATGACTAGGCCAAAAATCAACTTTTGCATGCTAGAATACCTCGATCTAGCCCCCTGCAATAGGGAGCTCACGAATTAAACTGGGTGAGGGAGTCTTGGACTAAGGGGTCCTCGGGCGTCCGGGCTATGTGATATGGGCCAGGATGATGGGCCATGAAGATACGAAATCAAAGACCTTCCCCTGTATCTGTATGGGACTCTCCTTTGCGCGGATGGCAAGCTTGGCGTTCGGATCATGCATCTTCCTTTCTTTGTAAACCGACTTTGTACAACCCTAGATCCCTCCGGTGTCTATATAAACGGGAGGGTTTAGTCTGTAGGGCAAGAACAATCATACATGCTAGGCATCTAGGGTTTATCCATTACTATCTCGAGGTAGATCAACTCTTCTAACCCCTATACTCATCAAAGTCAATCAAGCAGGAAGTTGGGTATTACCTCCATTAAGAGGGCCCGAACCTAGGGAAAAATCGTGTCCCCTGCCTCCTATTACCTTCGATCCATAGATGCACATTTTGGGACCCCCTACCCGAGATCTGCCGGTTTTGACACCAACATTGGTGCTTTCATTGAGAGTTCCTTTGTGTCGTTGCTAGAAGGCTCGATGAATCCATCAATCATATACAACAATACCGCCCTGAGGGAGACTTTTCTCCCCAGCCAAATCTTTGTATTCGGCGGCTTCGCACCACGCGCCAACTCGATTGGCCATCTGGAGGAGATCGACAGCTACGCCCCTGGTCATTAGATCAGTTTTGGAAATCTGAACTATGTGGCTGACATCCGAGGAGACTTGATCTTCTAAGGGTTCGCGGCCCCAACCTCAGCTCGGGCCTTAGATCCGGAGCAGATCACCAGGTCCGAAGACGGGAATTTGAAAACCACCGGACTCTCTGCAGCTATAGAGCTTGATACTGGAGAACCGGAGGGGATCGCATCACCGGCAGGCCTTGAGCTACGCCAGGCCCCCTTTATCCTCATGAAGCCGAACTCACCTCGGGACAGTAGCTCCAAGCCCTCGAGGTCCGCATCATGCGAGCTCGGCCAGGGAACTTCCGTCCCGCCCTACTCCACGGACTCTCGCTTCCCATCCAAATCTCGCTTTTAAACGAAACCCTGGACTTAATGCGACTTCTCGCCATTACAGAACAATCACTGCCGAACTAGGCCCAACCCATACTAGGGGCCGAGAGCGGGGAACTTTAAGTCCCACCCACCACCCACTTCATAGCCACTGTCGAATACTTGAACGACATGCTCGACTATGCCTCCGAAGACATCGACGGTATGGACGACGATGCCAAAGAGGAGCAAAGCCAGAACCCGTCATTCATCGGACGCTGGAAGGCCACTTACACATATGATGTGTACATGGTGGACACACCCAAAGAGGCTGACGACAATGGTGGGAAGGGTCCCATCAAGGACAAGCCTTCTGAGGCACCACCAAAGCGTCGACATCTGCGACGCCGCTCAAAACCGCGTCGCGAAAAAGATAGCAATACCTGCACCGGGGACAATAATACTCTGGATAACGCCGACAACCAAGAAGCCCCTATTGAGCCAACATCCGAACAGGATGATTGGGAGGATGGGCAAGTTAACCCCGACAATCCCGTCGGGAACGAGGGCTCGGAGGATAGTAACTACCTATCGATCTCCGAAGAGGATGAGAGCCTCGGCGATGCAGACTTCATCGTACCAGAGGAACCCCTCGAACAAGAGCTCTTTAAGCGCCGGCTAATAGCCACCGCAAGAAGCCTGAAAAACAAGCGGTAGAAACTTCAAGCTAATCAGGATTTACTCAATGACAGATGGACTAATGTCCTAGCAGCCGAGGAATACGGCCTCGAGCGCCCAACTAAGAGTTACCCAAAGCACATGCTGCTATCCCAATTCGACGACGAGGTCCCGCAACCTGTACCGACATCGCGTAACGCCACGAGCGGACCTGACCGACCACCTTATGGCTGGGACAGAGCGGCAACTCAAGCCGAACACCAGATCGCACCACCTCGCCCTAGAGGCAGAGAGACAATAGAGTCGGTCATATGACCTGCGACACGACCGGGACAATAGAGCCGGTCATACCAGATCTATTTATGGATCAAGGGGGCGTGCACTAGTGCGTGAGGACGGCCATCAGGCCTGGCAGGACAAGCACAACCTCACCCAGGCCGAAAACCGCGTACGGACCTCACCCGAACTGCGTCGTGATGTAGCCCGATATAGAGGCACCGCACACCCCCTATGCTTCACCGCTGAGGTAATGGAGCACCAGTTCCCAAAAGGGTTTAAACCCGTGAACATTGAATCATATGATGGCACAACAGATCCCATAGTATGGATTGAAGATTTTCTCCTCCACATCCACATGGCCCGCGGTCACGACTTACATGCCATCAAATACCTCCCTCTAAAACTTAAGGGATCAGCACGGCACTGGCTGAACAACCTCCTAGAAAACTCTATTGGTAGCCAGGAAGGATTGGAGGATGCCTTCAGTGACAACTTCCAAGGTACCTATGTTCGGCCCCCAGACGTTGAAGACCTTAGTCACATAATCTAGTAACCTAGCAAATCAGCCGGGAAGCTCTGGACCCGGTTCTTTATCAAAAAGAATTAGATTGTGGATTTTCCGGACGCCGAAGCCCTTGCGGCCTTCAAACATAGTGTCCGAGATGAGTGGATCGCCTGACAACTCGGCCAAGAGAAGTCGAAGTCGATGGAAGCCCTTACCGCACTTATGACCCGCTTTTGTTTGGGAGAAGATAGCTGGCTAGCTCGTAGAAGTAATAGCACTAGCGACCCAGGAACCTCTGAAGCCAGGGACAGCAATGGCAAGCCACAACGCGACAAGCACAAGCGTCGAAACAATAATGAAGACACGGCGGTCAATGCCGGATTCAATGGCTCCAAATCCGGTCAGCAGAAGAAGCCATACAAAGGAAACAAAGACGGTCCATCCAGTTTGGACAGAATACTTGATTGGCCTTGCCAAATTCATGGCACCCTCGATAAACCTGCCAATCACACTAACAGAAACTGTTGGGTCTTTAAACAAGCTGGGAAGCTCAACATTGAACACAAGGGGAAAAGGCCGCCCAGTAAGGAGGACGATGAAGAACCTCGCCCACCGAACATAGTGGGACAAAAGAAATTTCCACCCGAGGTCAAAACGGTGAATATGATCTATGTCACCCACATCCCCAAGCGGGAGCACAAGCGCGCATTAAGGGACGTCTACACCGTAGAGCCGGTCGCCCCAAAATTAAACCCATTGTCATCTTGCCTCATCACCTTCGATCGAAAGGACCACCCGAACAATATCCTTCATGGAGGTTCGGCAGCTTTGGTCCTCAACCAAATCATCGACGGATTCCACCTCACGCGAGTCCTCATAGACGATGGAAGTAGTCTTAACCTGCTTTACCCGGACACCGTTTGCAAAATGGGTATTGATCCATCAAGAATCAAGCCCACTAAAACTACCTTTAAAGGAGTAATACCTGGTGTAGAAGCCCGTTAATCGGTCTCAATAACATTGGATATCGTCTTCGTCTTGCCCAACAACTTCTGCAGTGAAGACTTGATCTTCGATATCGTCCCCTTCCCCACGCACTACTCGGATGGACCGCTTTTGCTCGATTCAACGCGGTCCCACATTATGCGTATTTAAAGATCAAGATGCCTAGCCCATGTGGCATCATAATAGTCAATGGAAACACGGAGCGCTCCCTCCGCACTGTGGAGCACACCGTGGCCCTTGCGACCGAAGTGCAGAGCTGCCCTATCAAGCCGCACACCTCATCGGCCATCAAGCCGCTAGACTTTGTTAAAAGAGTCCGGTCAGTCCCGCAAGCTGACGTCTTGGTACTTCCAGAGCTAGACTAGCAGTTCCGCCTCTGTCGATCGCCGCACACACCCATGGAATTCGTACTGCGCATGCATCATTACGCACTCAAAATGCCTTGGGCATCAACGGAGGCACAATACAGACAGGTCTATAGTATGGTTCGACTCTATATGACCTTCCACCTCTCTTCGACTAATTTTTCTCTCTTACCACAGGTGCATTCGAACCTATATATCCTACGGGCTTACAAGGACTCTCTTTGAGCCCGGTTTTGCACGGATAACCGAAGACCGTTCCTTTTAAGGAGCCCCTCTCTACTAGGCGAAAGCGGCGCAGACGTGCGGTAGGGTATCCAAAGGACTCTTCAGACCAACCCTTATTCAAAGCACCTGCATTGAGCTTTTCTCTGTGTTATTAGTCCCCCAGCATGTAAAATGGCTTTGGTGCTTATGGTACCCTCTGTAAGATCATGTTTTGACGTATCAATCAGATGCTAGTGGGGACAATTTTTTGGTATCAACTTTATCCATTAAACTGTACTCTGTCTCCCCAGTTGTCTCACTCACATACCTCGACACCCATTGCCAGGGGCTCTATACGGCCACACATGTGCCACCAAACAAAAGCCGGAACAGCTTTGTAGCACACTTCAGCGTCCCAAACTTGGCATTATATGCATCGGCTCCGAATCATGTCTTTGGTCAATAGTTGGGTTTCCCGGCTCCTGTGTTTGCTATCTTACGTTCCATTTGTTCGGCTAGGGTAGTAGAGGGAGAACTACTGTGATTGTGTTTCTGGTTCGTCCGGTCAAGCACCTCAGTAGAGAAAACTGAAAACTGACTGTCCGCGAGAGTTGGTCAGCCACTCGGCGACATGCTAAATCTTTAACGATTTTTTCCATATTAAACAAAGGACTGATTTTTCGGTCATGTCCGTAATGCATCCGCATTCGGACAGCCGCATACGTACCAGGGGCTATTTTATAGCCCCATCATCAAACTCCTGTGGCTAATTGAGAGTGGTAAAGCCATATAGTTCGATTACCTGGTTCGCCGGACTAACACCTCCGTTACGGGCCAAGACGTTGGGACAAGAGTGCTCATGTGCCATTCTGAACACCCCCGTAGCATCTACGTGGGGGCCGAAGCCGACGACTAGAAAACTCTCAGGAATACAAAAACGACTACACAGGAGGAAAGAACTTTCAGACAATGGCACAAATATATCACAAAGCCTTAATATATACAATAAACACGTCTGGGTCATTCGGATACATTCATTCGAATATAATGTCCTTTGATCATTGACCCTCTATCAAGCGAGCACCCTCTAGGACGTCGTCTAAATAGCGCTCCGGCGGGTGGTGGTCCTTGCCTTCAAGAGGACCCTCAACCGCGATAACGGCGTCCTTCATCTTCGCCCAGTGCACCTTGACGCGGGCAAAGGACTTCTGTGCACCTTCAATGCACACCGACCGCTTGATTGCATCAATTCGGGGCACGACATCGTTGAGTCGCCGCACTAGGCCAAAATAGCTACTCGGAACAGGTTCGGCCGGCCATAGCCTGACTATGACCTCCTTCATGGCCGCTCCGTACATCTAATGCAGCTCAGCCCACTACGCCATTTGGTCGTTCAGCAGCGCTGAGTGCTGCTGCGTCGCGAACTGCGACCAGAACAGCTTCTCTGTCGCATGCCCCTCCTAGGCTCGGTAGAATTGCGTAGCGTCGGCGGCGCTCACTGGTACGCGTCGGTGCTACACAAATGGTTTTAAACCCCTTTCCCCGACAGCTTTCAGAACTGTCGCCTAGTGAGTGTGGGCGATTAGGGGGTCCTTCGCACACGACCCAAAAACCGTCGGGGATATGCCCTCCTAGCACACACGCTCGGCAAAATGAGGTTGTGTGTGACCGGCGAGCGAGAATACGGTTATACCTACAGTAGTGCTAAAAATACAATTATACAGTCAAAATCATTTCCGGTCGTAAGTTCATCCCACACAGTCGGTCCCTGCGAAACATTTCCGTTCGTACATACATCCCACACAGTCGCTGCAAGGAAAACGTTTTCGTTCCTAGGTACATCACGAACTGCATCCAGGCAACACTCACACAAACACATGCACCCACGCACGCATGCAACACTCACACGTACATACGCAGCCACACACGCACGCAACACTCACACACACTCACACACGCATGCATGCACACACCAGTACACCACACAACCAACACACACTCTCACGCTCAAGTCCTCAACCTACACATGCATGCGCACACATCAGGCCCTGTCAAACACATACACAACCAGGTGATTCCCGCTCACGGGTTGGAGCCTTGTCGCTCCTGCGTAAATTTGTGTTTATCTGACCTTTTCCCTATGCGAACTGACATGTGGGACCCACAAGGAACGTGGTCAATTTAACTAGTCAACATGGAGCCACACAGACTATTTAGCCGGTCAACAGAGTGCAATCCGATGATGAACTGTGAGCAAGTGACCGTATAATCACCACAAAACGTATATAGTGACCATAATCAGCTTATTCTCAAGTTCGGTGACCGTATTACGCTTTTCTCTCTGTAGGCCCTCCAAAACTACATCTCTACACGTTCTCGCATGTTACATCTAACAACTATACAATACAGCACTACTACTACACTCTAACACAATAAATCATATGTGTTTTTAGTTTTACTAGATATCATATTGTTACTTATAATTATTCAGTTTGCACACATTAAAATTGCCTTTGAAATGTATGGCCAGTATCATCTACCGCGCGGGAAAAATCCTGCCCTTTCCTGTTTAATTGGTTTTGTATCGTTGGACTGTGCGAAACAGCAAAACTATAGTACTATACAGTACAAGTGACAGTTCACTTGGTCGTCGTGTCGTCTACTCCTCCGTCATAAGTGTGGAGCGCTCGCTTTCATAAATCTTCTAGTCCCTTTCGCCGACATGTGGGACATCAAGCTACCAGGTCCACGTTCCATACCAGAATACAGTGTAGAGCAGCCGGGGTGAAGCACCCCAGTCATGGCACCGGCGTAGTAATGTGCAATGAGGCGTCAAATCACAAAGATGCACCTTTCTCGCAGTTAAGTTGGAGGGACAAAGTAATAATGCTAAAAAAATAAGTTGGAGGGACAAAGCAACCATCATTTCACTCGTTGTTGGATCCGCTTCTCCCTCATCTTCTTCAACTTAACCACGTGTTGCTTCTACCGTTGTTCTGTCTCATGTGGGACGCGGATCGGCTTGGTAAAGCATTGACACGTGGGACCGCATGTTAGCAAACCGCCAGGACAACATCCTCCAAAAATAAGAAACCTCCCCCGCCATCCGCACGGCAAAATCACCTCCTATTTACTAATCTTGATTCTATAAATTTTTAGATCAATATAATTGAGATTTATATAGATAGCACACAGGAGCAAAACCAAGTGGTATGGTTAAGGGCATCCACAATGTGTAGCCAAATGTGAAAATAGCTTTTGGCATCATGGGAACCATTGTGGACGGTGTTGCCAAAGCCAAAAAGTTGGAACCAAAGCTCCCTGATTGATTGATTGAAGGAATAGAAAAATGCAACGTCTCTCCTCTTTCTCCCATGCTTGGACGCATGTAGTACAGTATAGAGCATAGAGTCTACTCCCCTGTCCCTTCTATCACAAATCACAAAGCAATGATGCATCAAATCACAAAAGCACGGACGAAGCAACCATCATTTAACTCTTCGTTGACTCCGCTTCTCCATCGTCTTCTTGGAGAAACCATCTCACCGCACTAGTACTCCTAGTAGTACTAGTAAAGGACTTCCTGGATGCAAATAAGGCGGTTGTCTCGGCTTGCAGGCGGCACTTGTGAACGACTTACCGTGGTCTCCCTCTATGGTCTTCTCAGTCGAACGCACTTCGCCAAACCACAAGAAAAAATATCGTCAACGTCACCGCAATGAGGAAGGAAGTCAAATATAGTTACTACCTCCATTTTTTTGTACACAAGGCCAGTATATCAAAATTAAAATTTGTAAAGGGCCACTAACACTAATCGAGGAAAAATTGATGGGGTTAGCAACCAAGGACATTAATATCCCCTGCATGCATGCAGAAGTGAGAAGGTTGGTTTGCATGGCGCTGCATCATACAAGCGAAGGTTGGTTTGTTCACATGCGACAGCACGTGTCAGTGAGGGTGCGTTCCCTTGGTTGGGTTTGCGGCGTGCAGGAGCGACTGTGTGAGGGTGCGTGCGACCGCGGTGTGCAGGAGCGACCGTGTGAGGGTGCGGTGCGACCGCGACAGCCATGCGCAAGTGTATCCTTCTCATTTTGAAAACTTTAGGCAAGCTTGGCAAAAATGTGTAGCAAAGTTTGGCAATGCAAGGCCTAGACCCAAACAGGATAAGTACGTACGTACTAGGAGTACTAGTGTTAAAAAAGAAAGGCGGGGTTTTCCTTCGCGGAATTTAATTGATACAAATCCTTGTTTCACGTGTCAATTAATGCGTATTTTTTCTCGAAAGACCAAAGAGCTAACCATGTCACTCCTCATCGCTTGATTAATGCAGCGCCATGCTAACCATCTCGAAAGACCAAAAATCAACGTCACTGCAATGGGGAAGGAAGTCAAATATAGTTACTACCTCCATTTTTTTGTACACAAGGCTAGTATATCAAAATTAAAATTTGCAAAGGGCCACTAACACTAATCGAGGAAAAATTGATGGGGTTAGCAACCAAGGACATTAATATCCCCTGCATGCATGCAGAAGTGAGAAGGTTGGTTTGCATGGCGCTGCATTAATCAAGGGATGAGGAGTGATATGGTTAGCTCTTTGGTCTTTCGAGAAAGAAATACACATTAATTGACACGTGAAACGAGGATTTGTATCGATTAAATTCCGCGAAGGAAAACCCCGCCTTTCTTTTTTAACACTAGTACTCCTAGTACATACGTACTTATCCTGTTTGGGTCTAGGCCTTGCATTGCCAAACTTCGCCACACATTTATGCCAAGCTTGACTAAAGTTTTAAAAATGAGAAGGATACACTTGCGCATGGCTGTTGTGGTCGCACCGCACCCTCACATGGTCGCTCCTGCACGCTGCGGTAGCACGCACCCTCACACAGTCGCTCCTGGACGCTGCAAACCCAACCAAGGGAACGCACCCTCACTGACACATGCTATCGCATGTGAACAAACCAAACGCAGCCATCCTATCGTAGACACATAATTTTCATTCAAAGAGTATGTTTATCCAACCGCATGTTGGGGAGTATCCGTACGGCCCGTGCGGTGGTCTGTTGGGGAAGAAGAAGAGGTGAGGAAGAAGGAAAGAAGGATTAGGAGATGTAGGATATTCATCCAACTGCCTGAAATGGTAGACTGACCCAAGTCAGGCGACTTGCATAACAAATATAGTATGTTTTTACACAGCAAAAGATCCATAAAAACAACAACATAAAGAAAAACTATCCCTGCTCGCGGAAAGAGATGGCCTCGTCGTCTTTGGCTGCCGGTGCGAACCAGCCGTCGCTGCCGATGTGTGTCTCCGCATCGTGGTTGTGCTCGGCCTCCAGCTACTCGTTCAAGAGGAGCATGCGGGCGCTCTGCACGGACGAGAGCACAACCCGGTTCAAGTCGAGGACGTCCAGTTTCGCCTGCAGGAGGGCCTCGATGGCAGCGTCATCCACGCGCTCCGCGTAGAGTCGAGCCTCCGCCGCCCGGTTCAAGTCCAGGACGTCCGGTTCTGCCTGCAGGAGGGCGTCGATGAGAGCGGCATCCACGCGCTCTGCGTCGAGTCGAGCCTCTGCCGCCCGGTTCATGTCCAGGACGTCCAGTTTCGCCTGCAGGAGGGCCCCAATGGTAGCGGCATCCGCGCGCTCCGCCTCGAGTTGAGCCTCCACCGCCCGGTTCACATCCACGACATCCGGTTTCGCCTGCAGGAGAGCCTCGATGGCAGCGGCATGTGCGCGCTCCGCGTCGAGTTGAGCCTCTGCCTCCCGGTCCTCCTTTAGTATCGCCATGTTGAACCGCTGGTCCTCCTGCACCATGGGGGACTCGAACACCGGCACGAAATCTACGTCCATCATCTCATACCCATCGGGGGCCTTCTGCGCCACGACCTCCGCCATGAACATTGGATTGGCTTCCTCCTCCTTGTAGCTTGGCTCCAGAGAAGTCGGGGATTGGCCCGGTGCAAAGCGAGCTTGGGAACGGACGTCTGTGGCGCCGACCGCCACCGCGATTTCTGCGCGGCGCTCCGGCGTTAGCATCTTGTAGTAAGTGATCTTGCGCCACACCATGGCTTTCCGGCGAACTAGGGGACGCTTGATGCGGGCTAGGGGATTGAAAGGTGGGGGAATGGGCTGGAGATTTGGTGTGGTTTTAGGGCAGTGGCTGGCGTAGGCCGAGCAGCGAAGGTTCTCATGTGAATAGTGGTTCCGGTGATGACCGGTCAATCGGTTTTGATTGTACATCTCTCTAGTCGCGTTCGCGTTGCAGCCGGGCACACTGGACCCTCCATGTCGCTCATCGAATGGAACGCACTTCATCTTGCATTTTCGCTCGCTTGTGGGATCGCAGTTGAGAGCAAACCGACGTCCCTCCCCCTCCCCCGCCCACGTCATTTATTATACCACCACTCCCTCCGTTTTATGCAGAATAAATAAAAACGGACGGAGTATACTACGGATGAGGATCCCCTGACGTGGCCGAAACCATTGGGTAACTGACATGCGGGGCCTAGCAAGCATGGGGTCCGCCAGTAAGTGACCGAGAGGGAGGGTAAGGCAGGGATACCTACGTCAGAGGATCCACTTCCACTATACTACTTTGACCAAATGTTAGAGTAATAATATATGACATGCAACTTACACAAATGTTAGAGTAATAATATATCACATGCAACTTACACAAAGCATACAGGGTCTAATGCGTTTTTCGAGGCTAACTTTGACCAAATGTTAGAGTAATAATATATGACATGTAACTTACACAAAGCATACAGTCAATTTCGTACGTGAAAGGAGTTTCCAATGATATAATTTTCACATTATACATCTCATGTACTATTAATCTTGTCAATAGTCAAATTGGAAACCATCTCGAGTACAATGCTAGGAGTACGTACGAATCTAACAATATTGATTGGGCGTTGTTGAATGTTGATACCTTTTTGATCATAGTAGAGATACTTTGACTACACATAAAACTTATATGTAAACTAGAAAGGATAAGAGGGAGTATATTGTACGTTCAAAAACGAAACGAACATTGAATATCCTTTATATATGATTTGCGGATGCTGTGATCACCGGTTCAAAATTTAGAATTCGCCTTCGGTATCACGTGCCCCCACTCGTTCCCTCTCAATTTCATCTTAGGGTCCGGAGATCTATTTAAATAGGATTAGGGTGGGTACATGCGGATGATACTCAGCGGAATGTTCAAATGATGCATGCGGGAGGATGGACTCGACTAGAGGGCGACATGATCGATGGAGAAGAGGGTTGGAGAGGAATGAGAAATAAGCAAACGCCACATCATTACACTTGAACGGCTCAAATAAACAATAAGTTGTCTCGCTTGGCCTACATAGTGAAAGGCCTAATGCACAATGCGGAGCACTAACGCTCAAATATGGCTGGGAAAACAGGGAAACCGACATGTGGGGCACACTCGTCGGGAGGACGTAGCGCAGATTAGTCCAATGGAGGAGCTGGCCCATGACCTCATCGCCACCGAAAACCGTTCATGCGGTTCGTTGGGGCCAACAACGGGGCGCAACTCCACCACCGCCTCTGGACACGGCGACCGCGGTGAGCGACACGCTCATATCGTCGCTAGACACAGTCGGTTTCAGTGTGCCGAGGGTGGCATTAGTGTTGTGGCACGACCAACGTTATGTTTGGTTTGTGCCCAAGGTTGCTCCATCAAAGCATTGGGTAGCCAAAATTTTGGTTGAGGTATTAGTTGCCCATGATTTGGCCGACATTGGCAAGAAAAATGAACTAGAGTTGGCTAGAGTTCATTGGCATGCCAAAGAAATGGCAACCATCCAAACAAAGACCAATCTTTGGGTCATGACCAAAATTTTGGTTGAGGTATTGGTTGCCCATGATTTGGCCGACATTGGCAAGAAAAATGAACTAGAGTTGGATAGAGTTCATAGGCATGCCAAAAAAATGGCAACCATCCAAACAAAGACCAATATTTGGGTTATGACCAAAATTTTGGTAAGGTGCACTTTGGCCACAATCCAAACACACCCCAACACCCGGCTCATCGAGGATGCACGGGGCGCCGCGACGTGTCCGCGGAGTGGTGTAGCATGGCCAAGTGCATCCTATGGACCTGAGACCATGCCGGGTCATCTTGCTTTTTCAATGACATGCGGGGATCGCATGCGAGCAAAGGGCATCTCCAACATTGCCACGACCACAGCTGACTACCCTGGCACACCAAAACCCTCGTCCCTTGCACCGTCGCGCGGTGCCTTCCCAGCCGGCGCCAGCTGCCCGCATTCATGTTGTCCGTTCGTATGTCGTCGTTAAGAGGCTCGGTGCCCGAGGAACCAACTCCGGCAACTTGATGACGCACCCGGACGCTTGGCCTCACCGGAATGCGCTACTTAAAGCGGCAACGCCCAGCTAAGCTCCACACCATAGCGCATCGTCCTCCTACCTGGAACCACATCTGCCATGACTGCAAGTGCGAATGCTCTGCGGGTGAGCTTGTCTTCGGGGATGAAGCTCGAGGTTGCCGCCCTCGCTCAAGTCGCCTCTCGCGACGCAATACTGGCGTAACCGGACGCGGACGCGACCGCACAAGTGGTGGCCACGCTGGCGGTCAACAACGGGAGCACTGTCAGCAACGCGTCCTACTTGCCGCCGTCCAACGTCCGGCACCGCCGAGGTCGGGGACTCCTCCGAGGATGAGTAGGGCATGGGAGGCGGCAGGGCATGGTGTGCCAACTGGCCGATCCGTATCCCGTGTTCTACTCTTCCTCACCGGAGACCGCACCTTCACTTCACGGGTCTTGAACCCCGCCCCCGTACATAGAGATCACAGATGGAGGACGTCGGTCACCATCGTAGAATAGGTTTACGGTCGGGTTTCTTTTATTTTTCTGTCCTATAAAAGTTCGAAATGTAATGAAAATCTGTCGTGTTTGCATTAATCTCGGCCGGTGTATATGAACTTTCACAATGATATACATATTGTAGGAGTACTAGCAAGATGCCCATGCGTTGCACGGAAGATCAAGATCTTGCGGGAGAAAAGGATGAACCTTATCTGCAAATGTGGAGAGGAGTGCAGGTAAATTGTCATAGTTTCCTTCCTATCCGTTAGATATAGATCGGACGACCTATATTGCAAGATTACAGGCACACCATCATCACCAACTCTGCTTTTTATTGAACCAAGACAAATCTAACATGCGAAGTAAAATAAACACATAGGTTCTATAGATACACAAATTATCTTAGGAACTCCAATAGTAGACTAATCCTAGTCTTACAAAGGCCTACGTAGCTGCTACGTATACTTTTCATCTAATCTATATATGCCCCCTGATTTTCAGGTGGGGTGGGCCTAATCCTCTCCTTTAATCCAATCAAATAGTCCCACATCACATCAGTTCATAACTTTACGTAAACCATTATGTGGATGTAGCATTGCGCCCAATAGTACGTCCACTACACATTCACGCATTTCACATCTTTCTACATCTACGGGAACCTACGAATGGGTCAACGTAAATTGCCTCTCTCTCTCCTCCCCTGATTTTCATGGTGGTTGGCCCCTCCCTCCCCCCAATCTACAATCAACAGCTCACACGTTTCACATTATGTTAATTACGTGACTGGGATTACGTAGATGTAGCATTACTCATCCTAAAGAACCCAACTAAGCCAACCTCCCAGCATATCCTGCGGGAAAAGACCCGGCCGCGCCGTTTTAGTCGAGATTACCGGATTACTAGTAGTAGTATCGATGGATCGCGTGAAGCAACAATTTTTTTTGAGGGGGTAAAGCACCCAGTTTAAAATGAAAAAAGGCGGTACACTCACAACACTCCTGCCGCGGTCGCATTGCACCCCACACACGTTCGGTCCTGCACATGGCTCATGCAAACGGAAAGCGCTTCGGCTTGCCTCTTCACTGACACGTGGGACTGCACTTGGAGAAACCGACCATGCGCCAAACTCCCCCTGCCCACCGCACAAAAATCCTCCCCCCCACACAAAAATTCCCCCCAAATCCGATTCAACCGCCCTTCGGCCAACTAGCCAATAATATTCCCCCAACCCCTCCCCCCGTCCCCTCCACTCCATTCGCTCCGCCAAAGCCGCCCTCCCCGCCGTGCCGATACGTCGGTGCTGCGGTTCGTTGAGGGGACGCACGACGATCCTCTCGCTCCCACAGTACGCTCTCGTAGACTGCCGTCCTCTAGCCGCGCCGCCACCTTTGGCAATGTTCTTGTGGAGGCGCACGGCGGTCAGCGCCACCACCGCTGGCGATGTTCGTGTGAAGACACACGGCGGTCAGCTTCTCCCACGGTATGCGCATTCTAGACCGAGGCCCCGTTCATGTCGGTGTAGCGCTGAATGTTAGCTGATAGACGTTGTTAATCTCATTGTTTGCCGAAGTAGTTTACTATCAATATGCTCTGCTTAAGAAGCTTCCTTGCCGTGTTCTGCACTCAATCTGCTTAGCTGAGATGGCATGCCAAGGCCGATTAGTTGCTAAAATATCATGCCATATATTTATTGTGACGTAGATTGCGATGGTCTAGTAGCCAATCTGTTAGGTGAAATAGCTCTACACCGTTTTATACTCGATCTTTGTTGCTGCGATGACCTTCGATAGTTTGATGGTTGTGTGCTCGGCCTCATTGACTGCTGAAATAGCCTGCCATAATTTAGCACTCAAATCTGTTTGCTGAATTAGCTTTACATATATTTCGTTACTTAGATCTGCTTGTCCAAATATCTTGCCATAGCTTTAGACATCGACCTAGGTATTGTTTTTCTGGACTTCATAAAAAAGCATATATGTTTTTCCTGTAATATCTAGTAGAAGAACTAATTTTATGTCCAACAGATGCAAAAGACTTGGATAACTTCTGCTCAAAGATTCTCCACTGCATATGTCGAGGGGGTTGAAAACTTCAAGAACTTTATCAGAGCTGAGTACGGTGGTCCGAAATTAGATGTGCTCTGCCCATGTAGCAGTTGTATAAATTCAGTTACAAGACCCCAGTCAACTATGCAATATCATCTACACTTGTATGGGATGTCGGTCACATATACTAGGTGGGTGAGGGAGTCCTTGATTAGGGGGTATCCGGACAGCCGGACTGTGTACAACATTTGGACTAGTGAAGCGTGAAGATACAAGACTCAAGACTCAGCCTGTGTTCGGATGGGACTCTCCTTTGCGTGGAAGGCAAGCTTGGCGATCCGGATATTATATTTATTTCCTTGTAACTGACTCCACGTAAACCCTAGCCCTCTCCGGTGTCTATATAAACCGGAGAGGTTGGTCCTTAGAAGGCCGATCACAATTACAATCATACCATCATAGGCTAGCTCTTAGGGTTTAGCATCTACAATCTCGTGGTAGATCTACTCTTGTACTACCCATATCATCAATATTAATCAAGTAGGAAGTAGGGTTTTACCTCCATCGAGAAGGCCGGAACCTGGGTAAACATCTGTGTCCCTTGCTTCCTGTTACCATCAGCCTTGACACACAGATCGGGACCCCCTACCCGAGATCCGCCGGTTTTGACACCGAGATTGGTGCTTTCATTGAGAGTTCCTATCCGTCGTCGCAACAGGGCTTGATGGCGCCTTCAATCATCAACAACACAGTCCAGGGTGAGACTTTTCTCCCCAGACAGATCCTCGTGTTCGGCGGCTTCGCAGTGCAGGCCAATTCGCTTGGCCATCTGGAGAAGATCGACAGCTACGCCCCCGGTCAACAGGTAAGGTTCAGGAACTTGAACTACACGGCGGATATTCGCGGAGATTTTATCTTCGGCGGACTCAAGCCCGCGGCAGGAGCACCGGACAGTCACGGTGAGCATGGCCTGGACCTGCTATGGGACAACACTTAGGATTTCACCCCTGCAGTAGCCCCGGACTCAAATTTGGAGCAGGTTGCGTTGCCTAGGGACGAAGGGATAGACCCCGCCCCGCAGGCCGTATACTCATTGTCGTTGGAGCGGAACTCAGGCCGCACTTCTAAGGAAGCCTGTGACTCCGGGCCCCCGGATTCATATCCGGTTGTAGGTCCCAGCCCATGCACTCCCGAGCCCACCAAGCCTGGTTGGGCCCCGGTAATGGAGTTCACCGCTGTGGACATCTTCCAGCACTCGCCCTTTGGCGACATACTGAACTCATTAAAAATTCTGGAAGCAGGGGACGAAGAAATTCCGGGCCGAACTATGTCCAGCTCAAGTGGGAAGCAGGCGATGAAGATATTCGTTGCCCACCCACCACCCACTTCATAGCCACAGTTGATGATTTAACCGACGTGCTTGACTTCGACTCCGAAGGCATCGACGGCATGGACGACGATGCAGGAGAAGACTCAGAATCTATTGGGTACCTGATTCCTGCCTCGTCACATGACATATACATGGTGGATACACCCAAGGAAGACGACGGTGACAATCCGGAAGATAAAACCCCTGGGCAAAAACCAAAGCGACGGTGCAGACGCCGTTCCAAATCCAACAACAGTAAAAATATCAGCAAGAGCGCCAGAAGGATGGATACTCCGGTCAACCCCGAAGGCAACAACGACTAAACGGAACCAGCGATGGAGCAGGATGAACGAGTTCACGCCGAACCTAGTTCGGAGCAGACACCCGAAGACAATTATCCAGAGGGACGAGTTCATCAAACCGGCCCAGGACAAGAAGACAGTCCGGATGATGACGCACTCGTCATTCCGGAAGAACGCGTGGAACGAGAGAACCTCCACAGAAAGCTTATGGCCACAACGAGAAGTCTGAGGAGGCAGAAGCAACGGCTAAAAGCTGCACAGGAAACGCTCAATCGCAGATGGAACAAAGTGCTAGACACTGAAGAAAGATACGACGACGATCGCCACACAAAGAGCTACCCAAAACGTAAGCTACTGCCAAAATTCGACGACGAGGACATTCCACCAAAGAATAACATGACCAGGAGACAAGATGTACCACTTCGTAACCGCAATAAAGCAACTACCGAAGACGCGCATGATCTACATGAGCACCTGGATAAGAAAGCTGGCGCAACTAGGTCCATCTATGGATCTAAAGGACACACCCCGGCGGGGTACTATGGTCGTCAAAAAAGTTATGACAACCAAATACCAGTTCAGAATAAACACCGAACACAACAACAGCCGATGGTATGCCACAGTACGTCCAAATACAGAGGGGCTGCTCACCCCCTGTGCTTTACTGATGAAGTACTGGACCACGAATTCCCACAGGGCTTTAACCCTGTGAACATAGAGGCATACGACAGAAAGACAGACCCAGGGGTCTGGATCGAGGACTTTATCCTACACATACATATGGCTCGTGGGGATGACCTTCATGCCATCAAATACCTCCCCCTCAAACCGAAGGGGCCAACTCGGCATTGGTTGAAAAGCCTCCCCGAAAATTCAGTTGGGAGCTGGGAGGAACTCGAGGACGCTTTCAGGGCCAGTTTTCAAGGGACTTATGTCCGGCCTCCAGATGCTGATGATTTAAGTCACATAATCCAACAGCCCGGAGAGTCCGCCCACAAGCTTTGGAACAGATTCCTCACTAAGAAGAATCAAATTGTCGATTGTCCGGATGCCGAAGCCTTAGTGGCATTCAAACACAGCATCTGTGATGAGTGGCTCGCCAGACACCTCGTCCAAGAAAAGCCAAGGACAATGGCAGCCCTAACAAGCCTTATGACCCGCTTTTGTGCGGGCGAAGATAGCTGGCTAGCCCGTAAAGGCACCAGCGACCCCTGCACATCCGAAATAAGGGATGGCAACGGGAAGCCGCAGCGTCATACAAACAAATGCCAAAACAAGGAAGAGAGCCCGGATAACATGACGGTTAATGCCGGATTCAGGGGCTCTCGACCTAATCAGCAAAATAAGCCATCTAAAGGCAGCAAAGAGGGATCGTCCGGTCTGAACAGAGTCCTGGACAGACTATGCCAAATTCATGGCACCCCTGACAAACCTGTGAACCACACGCATAGAGAGTGCTGGGTCTTCAAGCAGGCCGGCAAATTAAATGCCGAACACAAGGGAAGGGAAACACCAAGCGAGGACGAGGACGAACCTGGCCAGCCAAACACTGGGGGACAGAAAAAATTCCCGCCAGAGGTTAAAACAGTGAACATGATCCACGCGACTCGTACACACATCAGAAGGCACAAACGCGCGCATAAAGACGCGCGCGATATAGAGTCCATTATTCCCACATCTAACTACTGTATGTCCTATCCGATGACTTTCGATCACTTGGATGGCCGGACTAGTATTCGGCGCGGTAGATCAGAGGCCTTGGTGCTTGACCCAATGACCGATGGATACCGTCTCACCCGGGTCCTCATGGACAGCGGCAGTAGTCTCAATTTAATATACGAGGACACTGTCCGCAGGATGGGGATAAAACCATCTAGAATCAGCCAAAGCAACACCACCTTTGAAGGGGTGATACCAGGCGTCAAAGCCTACAGCAGGGGCTCCGTCATACTGGAGGTAACATTCGGCCCTCCAGGCAACTCTAGAAGCGAAGAACTACTCTTCGTCATCGCACCCTTCCAAAACGACTATCACGTAGTGCTCGGAAGAACGGCCTTCGCCCACTTCAACGCACTGCCGCACTATGGCTACCATACACTTAAGATGCCTGGTCCACGTGGCGTCATCATCGTCAGCGGAATAACAGAGCGCTCATCACGCGCAGAGGAATACGCGACGGCCCTTGCGGCTGGATTATAAGCGACCTCCAACATCAAAAAAATATGACCGGTCGTTAAGACCATAGACACGATTAGACGAGTCCGGCAGCCCATATCGAACCAGGGCACCGTATATGTAATCCTATAGCGGATACCAGGGGCTATAAACATGTAATAAAGCCCCACGTTTGGCTCAGCCTTATTGGCAGGCCAACATCTTACACTTTTACTATCCATCGCATACTTACGTTGCACTCTCCTACGAGCTTCCTCTTTCCGCAGACAACGTTCGCGTGATACCCTTCCAGGATGCGACACAACGGAGACAAAGGCGTAGACGTGCTGCAGGGCCCCGTCCAACAGGTTTCTTTTTAGATTAAGCCCCTGTGTAAACCTTTTCTATTGCCTCTTGTTGCTTAACCATCCCATGGGTTCCATACCCACAGAGGATACTGCCGTTTTGGGCATTTCGCCACGACAGATCAACGCACGTACCTGGAAACACATGGCTTATAATGAATGGGAATTCTAGAGCCCATCATATGTCATAAAGTCTGAATACCTTCGAGAGTGTTCGGCATCACGAGTTTGGCCTTATATGCATCAGCTCCGAATCATGTCTTTGGTTAAATGTTAGGTTAGCCCGGCTCCTGGGTTTGCCGCCTTACGTTCCGTTATTATCGGCTAAGGTGGCCAAAGGAGAACTACTACGATTGTGCCCTAGTTATTCCGGATGAGCACCTCAGTAGAGAAAGCCGAAAACAGACCGTCATGGTAAAGCGGGAGACTGGTCAACCACTCGACAACTCACCAAAATCTTTAGGATTCCTCCGCATTAACGAAGGGCCATTTCCCGGCCAGGTACATACGCGCCCGTATTCGGATGCATGCGATGGTACCAGGGGCTACATATTAGCCCCACGTTAGAATCCCGTGGCTAACCGAAAGTGTTACAGCTATATAGTCCGGTTGCCTAGTTCGTCATGTGATCACCTCCTTAATGGACCAAGACATTGGATCAAGTGTGATTAAGCATATTTTTTTGCGAACACCCCCGTATTGTATGTGTGTGGGCTGAAGCCAACGACTGCTAACTTTCGGATTACATATTTATATATACATATATATAAACGGCCGCACAGGGGAAATAATCATATTCTCAGGCAAATAGTATAAATCTAGCCTCATAACCAAAATAAACATTGTTTTTACAATAATTTTGTTCATCATTCGAACAAAACATTCTTCGAGCACTGCGCCTCTATTAGGCGGGCAACTTCCGTGACCTGCACCAAGTAGTCGGGGCAGATGGACGACGACCGATGAGGCCGCGGCAGCGCTGGTCCGGCGGCTCGGCGAGGGGTCGCCGGCGGCGGGGACGGGAATGAGCGGCGGGCGGCCGGGCGGCAGAGGCACGGGGACCCGAACGCCGGCGGCGGGGTGTAGCGGCGGGTGCGACCGGGCTCGCATGAGCCCGCTATGGACTCGGCGGGTCGCGGCCGCGGGGTGACAGCGGCAGACAGGTGGCAGCTCTGGATTGGGCAGGGGCGGAGGTGGACATGTCCGGGTGCGGGATGGACATGTCCAGCGGCGAGAGGTGGAAGAAGACTAGGGTTTGATCCGAAATTTCAGGGGGAGGCACCTATTTATAGGTAGATGGAGCTAGGAGACTCCAAATGAGGAGCGATTTTCGGCCACGCGATCGTGATCGAACGACCGTGAGCATGGAGGGGTTTTGGATGGGTTATTGGGCTGTTTGGAAGGGTGTTGGGCTGCACACAAAAGAGGGCTTTACGGTACGCCGGTTATCCGTTGGAGTATCAAACGGACTCCAAATGGCACGAAACTTGACAAGCGGTCTGCCGGTGGTGTACCAAGGCCGCTTTGAAAACCTCGGTCCATTCCGAGAATGTTTAACACCCTCTCACAACAGGAGACAAAAGGGGAACGCCGGAGGGCATAGGAGTGTAGGATTGCAAAATGGACAACGGGGAAAATGCTCGGATGCAAGAGACGAACACGTATGCAAAATGAGATGCACATGATGACATGATAAAATGCAACAGCAAGCAAATTACATGGCAACGATGGTGAATAACTGGCAGACACTTGGCGCATCGAATCCGGGGTGTTACAACTCTCCTCTACTAACAAGAGATCTCATCCCGAGATCTTAGGACCGAGACGGAAGGGAAAAGGGATGAGGTGAAACAAGATCTCAAGAGAAGAAGCAAAGAATCGAGAGCACTCGAGAAGAAGAGAGGAACGACGAGAATGACGAGAATCGAAAGCTCACGTAATCAGATAGACTATGAAACCACTCCGGTTAGAACGAGATAAGAAACGAATAAGACTGAAAGGATTTAGGCAGCACTCCGGCTGAAGATGGAAGGAATAGAACACGAGCTTGAGAGGATGGAATGATACTTGATGAGGACATGACATAAAACCTCCGGGAAGAATTGAAAAAGTTGAATGCAAAGAACGGAGAAGAAAATGACAACTTGTGCCATGAATTAAATTGAAAAACATCCTTAGAAGGAAGGTTTAAACAGACTTGTTGAGAAAATCAACAACGAAAAGAATAAGCTTGTTGTGGTCTTGTGGTAACATCTCAAGATCATAAGGTGATAACCGGCCACAAACGGAAATGATTGGATAGCTGAGAAGAACGAAGAAATGCAAAACTCCACTTCAAAAGAATACGGAGAATTAATTGCACTTTGAGATGCGAGAAGAAAAGACACTTGAACTCCTCCAACAAAATCTTGATGAACTCTTGAAGAATGGATTAAACCATGAAGAACCACCATGAAGGACTCCAGTGACAAAAGGATGATGAGATAGAATGGAGGAAGAAAGAATAAGATGAGCCTTGTGGTGATTTAGATGGGGGTTCCGACGAAATGGCCCAGGAAATTTGTAACTCCAAAAAAAGAAAAGATGAAAACACTTGGAACTAGAATTTATTCATCACGAACAAACTCCAAAGGAAGGCATTACTCACTTGGATGAAACAAGAATAAGATTTATTGTATGCTTATCCTCATCAAATTAAATTGATGGCAAGCAATGGATTTTGCATACTACTTATTCTTCTTGAAAAGGATTAAGAGGGGGGGGATATATGGCGCAAAACTTGAGAAAGTCTTCATGAACCACCGGTAGGATTCGAAAGATCGAATGGATTAAAATGATAATCAAGGAAAAATAATCTTGAACGAACCACCGTAAGAATTCGAAAATTACTGATGAAAGAGGATGAATCACCGGGATAATTGGATAATGGTAGCTGAAATGTGAGGACGAAGAATTCTTCTGGAACGATGGCCTCCGGTGAAAAGAAATGGAAAACAACTCCTGACATACACCGGATGGGTAAGAGAACAATATCTGACAAATGGAATAATTCGAGAGGGTAGCATGAAACTAGAACCATGAATCTTTGAAAGAACATACAAGATTTAGAAGGGACTCTTCTTCGGTCTTCAAATGACGACAGAAAACACCATCAAAATTGCTAAGATACTCCGGGAGAATGAAAAGCAGAGGGGTTGAGCCCACATGAAAAGAACTTGAAAGCGATCTTGGGGAAGGCATGTGACCGAGGAAACTCATTCTTACGTCACACTTGAAAAGAATTTGAGAATAACCCCGGGAGAACTAGAAGAGTCCGCTAAGATCCTGGGAAAAGACCTGTGGGTTAGGGCCCACTGAAGAGAAAAACACCGTTGGAAAGGGATGTTGAACAGATAGATGATGCACCAAAACAATTTAAATATTTGAATGAGGTGACAACCTCGAATTAATTGGAACACAGACGAATCTCTTGAGGTGTCTTGAGCACTCTGAAAAGATAAACTGGCGAGAGGCGAACGAGCAAGGGGAAAACATTTGAGCCGAGGAAAAGAATATGATCAACACCGAAAAAGTTGAATTGAATCCACCAGAAAAGAAAAGAGATGAAGAATGTCAAACGAGACGAGAATTCACCGGTTGGAATAATTGACGGAAGACTGAAGAGACTCCGTACGAATGAAATTGATGCTCGAAATAGACTCAGGCTCCGGGAAGAAGAGGGTGGGAGGGCGGGAAAACAAAGACAACTTGGAAGGGGGAACCGACGAAATCTTGAAGAGAAAACACCGGTTGAAATCATTAAGGAAAGAAAGCAAGGACTTCACATGAGTAGGCGGGAGTCAAGGCGGTAGCGGGGCAGATGGACGATGGCGGACGAGGCCGCGGCGGCGCTGGTCCGGCGGCTCGGCGAGGGGTCGCCGGCGGCGGGGACGGGAACCGGCGGGGGCGACTGGGCAGCGGAGGTGCGGGGACCCGAGCGATGGCGGCGGGGTGCTTCGGCCCGCGGGGCGCGGCGGCGGGCGCGACCAGGCTCGCACGTCCCGGCGATGGGCTCGGCGGGCCGCGGCTGCGGGGCGACGGCGACGGACAGGTGCCAGCTCCGGATTGGGCAGGGTCGGAGGCGGACATGTCCGGGCGTGGGATGGACATGTCCAGCGGCGAGAGGTGGAAGAAGACTAGGGTTTGATCCAAAATTTCAGAGGGAGGCACCTATTTATAGGTAGAGGGAGCTAGGAGACTCAAAATGAGGGGCGGTTTTCGGCCAAGCGATCGTGATCGAAAGACCGAGAGCATGGAGGGGGTTTGGATGGGTTATTGGGCTGTTTGGAAGGGTGTTGGGCTGCACACAAAAGAGTGCTTTACGGTACCCCGGTTAATCGTTGGAGTATCAAACGGACTCCAAATGGCACAAAACTTGATAGGCGGTCTACCGGTGGTGTACCAAGGGCTCTTGGCAAACCTCGGTCCATTCTGAGAATGTTTAACACCCGCTCACAAAAAGAGACAAAAGGGGAACGCGAGAGGGCATAGGAGTGTCGGATTGCAAAACGGACAACGGGGAATATGTTCGGATGCAAGAGACGAACACATATGCAAAATGAGATGCACATGATGACATGATAAAATGCAACACGCAAGCAAATGACATGGCAACGACGGTGAATAACTGGCAGACACCTGGCGCATCGAATATGGGGTGTTACAAGATCCTGGCCCGCTATAATGGTGGCCTCCATGTCCGTCCAATAGGCTTTAATGCGGGCAAGAGCAATCTGTGGACCTTCTATGCACGCCGACTTTCTCATGGCATCGATCCGGGGCACGACTCCAAGGAATTGTTGCACCAAGACAAAGTAACTGTCTGGCTTAGGCCCCTTTGGCCAAATATGGTCTATTACAGACTGCATTGCAAGCCCGGACAGCCTATGGAGCTCCACTACAGCGGCCATCTTGCCACTTAACGGCAGCGGGCGAGTGGGAGCATGGAATTGTGACCAGAAAAGCTTCTCCACTTCCTTATCCCCTTGATCTTTGAAGAACTTGGCAGCGTCAGCGGCACTCTTTGCTAGATCCGCATATGCATCCGCCGGACACCAGCGCCCATCCAGGGGAGCGTAGTTCGGATCGAAAAACTTCGTCCGCAGCAAATAGCAGCTCCCAGCCACGATTTTATCGGCCTATCGAAGCTCCTCCTGTGCACCCCTGAGCTCGGTCCGGATTTCCTTGGTGGCATTCAGTGCCTTGTTCAGTTCGGCCGAATTATCCTCATGTTCCTTTTTAAGGAGCTCATACCGGTCAGCGGCACTTTTTAACTCAATATCCATTTCGGCTATCTTTTCCCCACTTCGGTGATGAGCAGCCTGTTCGGCCCTCAATTCCTTGGCCGCCTTTAGGGCAGCCGCATTGCTCACCCGAGCTTGTTCCTTGGCTTGAGCAAGTTCCACCCTCAGGGCCTCCATGGCAGCAGTACCATCTGTAGTCCAAACATATTACATCAATATCATGCCACCTTCATATTTTCCCTATACAAGGGAAGGCATGACACATACCTTGTGATTTGTCCAGCCGCTCATTCACCAGTGTGATATCGGCATCAATCGATCCAATTTGCCTTGTTAGTTTGGCAACTTCAACGGACTGGCCGGCGTGTAGACCCATAGGTACCTGCACACATTTACAACACTATTATTGGTTTATGATCCCCCGTTTGCCACCTAGGGCGGGCAACCAAAGTCTCACGGGCTACTATCTATATGGAGCACACCTAGCGCGTGCCTTACAACCAAAGAAATAGTGTATTCTCCATTACATACCTCAAAGCCTCTGAGCAGGCTTGTGAATGCTTCATTCAAACCACTTGTAGCGGATGAAATCTTCTTGAGCACCGCGCTTGTTAATGAGCGGTGCTCCTCCGAGAGCGTAGCTCGCTCCAGCAAGCCCGTCAGTACGTCCGGCCGGACATCGAACTACGCCGGACTCTTCCCATCACCCCCCATTGTAGCCAAATGCTCTGGGTGCAGGGCGGCTGATGAATTGACTTCCGGCTTCGGCAGATCCGGACTCCTACGTGACGACACCTCGGTGTCGCCCGCTCCATGAGTCGGAGAAGGGGGTGGGGTCTTGCTCTCGATCATCTCCGAAGGAAGGTCCCCCGAAGACGAACCCTGTTGAGAGGAGCTGCTGGCCGGACTGCAAAAAGTTGAATCCTGGTTATTGATCTAGGAGAAACACAGTACCTTCGGATTGTAGATTGACTTACAGCTCGGTGGAGGGCTGGCTCGTTGGAGGGCATGGTGCCGGGAGGATGCACGTCAGGGCAAGGCCCCCTGGGGATGTCTTTTTCCCTAATTTGGGCATCTCCGCCTCCAAATCTTCGGAGGCGGCCCTCTTCTTCCCGCGCGGGGAGGAGACCTTAGCGTCCCCTCCCCGACTATCCTCCTTGGTGGAGGTAAAAATTCCCCCGGTTCGGATGCATAGCATGTGGGGATCGGTTTCTTCGTTCCTCCCCTTGTCTTTCCCCTAGGGCATTCTGCTGAGTACCCGGTCAAGCATCTTGGCCATGGTGGGGGCGGGCGAGCCTTCGGGAAGTGGCGCCGGACACGTGATTCTCTCCACCTTGTTGAGCCATTCCTAGACGCAGATGATTTTTCAGAATAAACAATCATGACAAATACAAAACAGGGTGTCCGGTATCAAGGCTACTTACTTGAGTATCTAGGCGGTTGCAGGTTAGGCCCGCATCCTCGGTGGTGTCCGGACACACTACTTTCTGTCCGAAGAATAATTTGCACATATCTTTGAGCTTCAAGCCGAAGAAGTGCTTGACAGTCCGCGGACCCTCCGGATTGAACTCCCACATCCGAAGAGGCCGGCATTGGCACGGCGACATCCGTCGGATTAACATCACTTGCATTATGCTGACAAGGTTAATGTCCCCCTCAAGAAGCTCCCGGATGCGATTCTGCAGTACTGGTACATCACCAGCGGGCCCCCAATTCTGTCCTACGTCTGTCCAAGTCACCAACTGTGACGGAGGGACCGAACGAAACTCGGGGGCAGCCACCCACTTTGTGCCTCTAGGAGCCGTGACATAAAACCACCTCCGTTGCCATACATCGGATACTTCTGGGAAAGAACCCTCTGGCCATGGGGCATTGGTGTTTCTGCTTATTACGACACCTCCGCACTCCACATGTCGCCCCTCAATCATCTTTGGTGTCACATTGAAGGTCTTGAGCCATAAGCCGACGTGTGGGGTGACGTGGAGAAAAGCCTCACACACGATAATGAACGACGAGATATGGAGGATAGCGTCTGGAGCCAGATCATGAAAATCCAACCAATAATAGATCATGAGCCCCTCACAAAGGGATCGAGGGTGAAGCCCATGCCGCGGAGGAAGTGCGGGACAAAAACGACGCACTCATTAGGCTCCGGTGTGGGGATGACCTACCCTAGAGTAGGAAGCCTGTGTTGGATGTCGGCGGTCAGGTATCCGACCTCCTTAAGTTTCGCAATGTCGTCCTCTTGAATCGAGGAGGCCATCCACTGGCCTTGAAGGACGGATCCGGACATGTTGGAGGATCTGGGGTGTTGAAGCTTGGGTTTCGGGTGTTAGAACTCGAGGTGTAAGAAGGCGCGAGGAAGGTGGAAAAGAGGCATAGGCCTCGACCCCTTTTATAAAGGGGATGAATATCAAGAGTCCTTGGTGTGGCTGTTTGAGGCTTATCTAAAAAACACACGAGGTAATACCAATGGCCGTCATGGGGTCACGCACGCCCATATTAATGGAAAATCCCGTAATAAGAGGAACACGATCTCTGCCTCGACGGGACGTGCCAATAAAACCGCCTCGTAACACGAGTTTAGGTGGGGTAAGAAACGCCGCTCCGCATTGGACCAGGCCATGATGCAAGGGCACGTCGCCCGAAAATTGCCAGCGGATCGGGTTTATGCTATGTGAAGATCATTTTATAGATCCGGACACGGTCTACGTGTTCGCTAACCACTTTGGAGTATTCAGAGAAGGAACCCGCCTTGCAATGCTGAAGACAATACTGCGCACCGGACTCATCGTCATTTAAGCCTGGTTCAGGGGCTACTGAGGGAGTCCTGGATTTGGGGGTATCTAGAAAGCCGGACTGTGTATAACGTCTGGACTATTGAAGCGTGAAGATACAAGACTCAAGACTTCGGCCCGTGTCCGGATGGGACACTCCTTTGCGTGGAAGGCAAGCTTGGCGATCTGGATATTATATTTCTTTCCTTGTAACTGACTCCATGTAAACCCTAGCCCTCGCCGATGTCTATGTAAACTGGAGAGGTTGGTCCTTAGAAGGTCGATCACAATTACAATCATACCATCATAGGCTAGCTCTTAGGGTTTAGCCTCTACGATCTCGTGGTAGATCTACTCTTGTACTACCCATATCATCAATATTAATCGAGCAGGAAGTAGGATTTTACTTCCATCGAGAGGGCCCAAACCTGGGTAAACATCTGTGTCCCTTGATTCCTGTTACCATCAGCCTTCACGCACAGATCGGGACCCCCTACCCGAGATCCGCCGGTTTTGACACTGACAGTGGGTTCATCATGGTGAAGCTGTGAACGTCAATGTTATTGACTACGTGGAAGCAGCAGATCACCATCTTGATCTGCCTGATGCTCAGGTGGAAGAGGAGGAGGAGGTGGTGGTGGCGGAGCCAGTGAGTTTGACCAACATTGAAACAATGCTACGAAATGCTCGTGCATTCCTTGAATTTCACCTGCAGAAGAAGAGCGGTGGGCCCACATGTTGGAGCAATGCAACTTTGCTGTCACCCTAGGAAATAAGCTGTCAGTATTCTCAGCTAGGGTCACCTTTCTTCAGGTGAAGACATCTGAGCGGATGACCAACAAATCATTCGATGCGATGTTGGCTGCTTTCCGCAAATCTTTCCCAGATGCGTCTGAGCTACCACACACCTACAATAAAATGAATAATTTCCTTCGTGCAGTTGGAATTGGATATAATATGATCCATGTTTCTAAGAATAATTGTGTTCTGTTCCGGAAGGATTATGCCAACTTAAGTGAATGCCCGAAATGCAAATCATCAAGATGGAAAGATGGCGATGTTGTGAAGAGGATTCCTCATAATGTTCTGAGACATTTTCCAATTACACCAAGATTGCAGAGGTTGTTTCATGATGCTGAAACAAGAGAGGGTGTACTGTGGGATTCTAGGAACCAGGAGTACAGAGATCAGAATGTAATGAGCCATCCATCTCATGATAGTGAGTGGAAAAGCTTCAATGATAAACACAAAGTGTTTGCTGCTGACCCGAGAAACATTAGACTTGGCTTAGCTTCAGATGGATTTAACTCATTTGGCCACCAGAGCGCCACATATAGCATGTGGCCAGTGCTTGTTATCCCTTACAACATGCCTCCAAATGTCTGCACAAAAGAATCAAACTACATGATGGCCTTGCTTATCCCAGGTCCAAAAAGTCCTGGAAACGATTTTGATTTGTTCATGGAGCCTCTTGTGGAGGAACTTCAACAGATATGGAAGGGTGTTCTCACTCGAGACCTATATAGCAGCTCACCAGCTGATTTCTTTCTGCGTGCTGTTCTAATTTGGTGCATCCATGATTATCCGGCTTTGGGCACTATGTCAAGGCGAACGACACATGGTTACAATGCATGTGTTCGCTGTGATAGGAATCCACTGTCATACGCAATACTTAGCAAGATCTGTTACATTGGACACCGCCATTTCCTTGCCAAGGACAAGTCGCATCCTAGAAAATACCGAAGATATGTGTTCAATGCAAAGCATGAAAACCGTGATGCACCAAAGAGGCTCACCGTCGATGAGTTGCAAGAGGAATTAGAGAAGGTCAGGCATATTACACCAGGAAACCATCCTGGTAATGGTAGCGGCAAAAGGAAGCATGGCACGGTAGAAGAGAGATTATTGTTTACCCGCAGGTCCACTTTGTGGGACTTGCAGTATTGGAAAGATTTGGATCTGCGGCATAATCTTGATGTGATGCAAATCGAGAAAAATATATGTGACAGCATCATCGGCACACTTCTTAACATTGAAGGAAAGACAAAAGATACCTTAAAATCTAGGATTGATTTGACACACCTGGGTATCAGAAAGGATTTGCAGGTGCAAGATGAAGGTAAACCACGGGATATGGCACCAGCTGTGTACGTCTTGGACAAGGTAAAAAGAAAAGAATTCTGCAAGGTCCTGTGACGTGTGAGATCCCCACATGGATTTGCTTCCAACCCTAAAAGTAGAGTCAGTGCAGATGGAAACAAGGTACAAGGGTTGAAAACTCATGACTGTCATGTCCTACTTCAAAGGGTTTTACCTGTTATCCTTAGAGGATTGGGCCGCCCTGACTTATACAGAGTAGTTGCAGAGTTGGGACAATTCTTTAGGGAACTCTGCAGTACAAATATCAGGATAGATGCTTTGGAGCGTCTTAGAGACAAGATACCAACTATCCTATGCGACCTTGAGAAGATATATCCTCCAGCCTAATTTGATGTGATGGTGCATTTGGCTGTTCATCTACCTGATGAGGCACTACTTAGAGGTCCAGTATAGTATGGCTGGATGTACCCAAATGAAAGGCGGCTAGGCACTTTCAAGGGCTATGTTAGGAACAGAGCTAGACCCGAGGGTTCCATTGCAGAGGCCTACATTGCTACAGAAGCATTGAAATTCTGCTCAAAATACATTGAAACAGCTGATCAGCTTAGCAAAGAGGTGGGTGAAGACAATCCCGGGCTCAATGTTTTTGATTATTCTGTTCGAGTTATAGGGAAGAGTCTACAAGAGGACAAACCTAAATATTTGGACAAAATGGTTTGGTATGTGTTGAATAACTGTCTTGAGATACTACCTTATATCAAGTAAGTGCAGTACTATAGCTTATACATTGTAATCTACTAAACTTGCAGCACATTCTTATATATTTAGATGTTTGACGCGATCACTATGTTGTGCAACATCTACAAAGAGGAGTTACTGCTGCAAAATCCAAGAAACATTGACAAACTGGTTATGGCAGGATTTGCGAAATGGTTCAAGAACCATGTAAGCTTTTGAAGTGCACTGTCAGTTTTTTTAATATATTGAGTACATAAGATGATCAGCTTGTCTATTTTCTAACCATAGGTTAAGAAGATGCGCGAGGATGGGCAGGCAGTTGATGATGCCCTTTACTCACTAGCAATGGGTCCTTATACTCCGGTAAGACATTGTGAATCTTGCATTGTTGGAGATGTGCGCTACAACACCCTTGCATGAGACGAAGGCAGGAAGACACAAAACAGTGCCATCATGAGCATGGATACGTATGACAAAGAGACAATTGAAATGTATGCTAACATAACAGACATTGTTCAGTTGCAGTATATCTCCAGTTTCGAGGATCATCGGTGTGTGGTTCTGTTGTGTTGTTGTTGGTATAACCTGTTTTCTAGGTTCACAAAACCCAGAGCTGATGATTATTTCAAATCCATCAATGTCATGGCGGCGTACCAGAACAACGAGCCTTTTATTTTGGCAAATCAAGCAACACAGATATTTTTTCTTGGAAGACACATTTGCACGTAGCGATGACTGGAGAGTATTGCAAAGGTATGAACAGAGGAATTCGTTTAATGAAGTTGCACAACAAGATGATGCTTACACTGCTCCTGATGTACAAGATAACACAGATGTTCCTAATATCTTTGAGAACCATCACGTCAATGACGCCGGTGAAAAGATTGTTTGTGGTGCTGTGGACATACAAGAGTTGATCAAGAAGAAGCCAACGTTCGAGGACGTTGAGGACAAAGAAGAAGATGACACCGTGGGGAATTACGATTCAGACTGATACACATGGCGAAGATGTTGACGCTGCTGATATGGATGATGATTACATTGCCTTTGTCGTATTTGCCTGTCAGAAGGCCTTTTTTTATCTACTATGTGAAATTGTGTTTGCTATGACAACTGAAACCTGATGAACATGTTGTTTAGTATTTTGCTGTGAGAACATCACTTGTTATGTATGCTTATTTGTGTTTGGTGATTGTATGACAACTAAAACATGATGACATTGTTGTTTAGTTGTACTCGTATTTGGCTGTGAAACTTGAATTTGATGACACAATTTGCTGTTGGACTGCAATTTGCTTGACGTCTTCGAATGAGAACAAAGCTGACCCGACAGGGCCTCTGCTATTTATTTATTTATATGAGCAGAAGGGGATACCCCCTGATTTCCATTAATAGAAATCATTAGATGTTCACAACACTACGCCTATCCTGCTACACAGGTTTCTTTCGTTACTAGTTTCAGCAAAGTGCTCATGTCGTAGCCACTGAATACATCACGAGTGCTACATACACTTCAAATAAAGAGACAATCATCCTACAGAGCACATCAATTTTCCCATTATCTTCACAAGTTCTTTCATCTCCTCATTGCTGTCAAGGCCATTGAGCAGCTGTTGCTTGGCCATGATCAGAGGAACTGCATCATTAACCTTCTGCTATGCATCTTCCTCTTCTGTCGTTCCTTCAGTTACTTGTCCAACACCCCAACCTGCTGGTATTGGGATTCCTCGGCTAACCAAATAATCAGTGTAGTTGCATTCCCTACATCAGCAACTTCCCAAAAATACAAATCACACGAAACTTCCCTTTTTTGCATGAACCAAATTGGAAGATCATCAACCAAACTATTCAAAAAATCAGCAACTGAAAGCAGCAGAACAGCACTTAAACATATTATTACCCCATGATTTGGGCATTTGTAGAAGACTCGGCCAGGGTTGCGGCTGGTGGTTGAGACGCGACATATGACTCCGCGTGATTTGCAGCAGTGGCACCACACCAACAAAAGCGGGTTGCGATGAGCAATCGGCTATGGTGCGCGTGCCGGCGGGGGTGTGATGAGACCCACAGGCGATGGTACGGGTGGAGAGTTGGCGCATATATGGTTGTTACCTGCTGAAGAGCAGGTGGACGAGCAGCCAGCGAACATGGTTGTTGCGGCCAGAGCTTCTAATGATAGGCAGAGTAAGTAGAGAAGAGGAGAAGCGAACATTGGATATTTCAGTTTCATTACTTTGCAGAGTAGCATAGCACCATATATAGTCACAGTCTAGGTTTGGATTCGAACCAGCTATAGGAGCACGTCTTTCTATATATAAAAAAGTATGCTACTTGGTGTCCTCTTAGTCAACAAACGATTGTGCCAACCTTGACCGTTGGATTGACATTCAACGTCTGTCGCGTTTCTTCAGTCTCTTCTTCCTCGAGCCGCCAAAGCCAAACCAGCACCGACGGGTCCGCCTGCTCCCGCCTCCCACGGCTTGCTGTGATCTTCCCCGGCTCCTGTTCGTTCCCGTCCGAGGCCTCACCATCGTCCTCCGCCTTGATTCGCTCGCCGCGGTGCCGCCCTCTGGTGTTGTCAACATGGTCAACAACCGAGAGGAATAAGGAGATGAATGTGCATGGTGAGGATGACAGTAGGGACCCAGAAGCATGCACAGTAATTTTGTTTTTTTGGGACGGAGAAGGGTATCAACTGGGTTGTGCGGGACCATGGCCCGTCTAGCCCAGGCTTTTATTTCATATGTTTAGCACATGACCAGCCCAGTTTATTTTTTTTCCTTTCTGAAAAATGGCTAGCCAGCTATTTGTTTTTTGCATAATAACCAACATAGGCCTACTTGCTTTTCTACACCCTGTTGGGCCGGAAATCTTTCAAGACGAGGAGGGATGCATTTTGCCCAGAAAATGGGCTATAAGTAATAAGAAATGGGTTATAAGTAATAAGAAATGGGCTATAAGTAATAATAAATGGGCTATAAAATGAAAAAATACAGCAAACAGGCAATTAGTTCCAAAATACTATTTTCTTTCGGATTTTGATATTTTCAATTTCATTATTTTTGTGCGGGTAAAATTTCATTGAATTTAAATTCAGGAATATTTAGATTTGAAATTAATTTGAATTTGTTAGAAATTTCGGGTAGTATGCTATTTGGGACAGATTCAGAGGCTGACTTGTGGGTCTACTAGGTTGACGTGTACTTTGGCTTTGTCAACTTAGTCCACAAACGATTTTAGCAGCGGTGACCATTGGATGTTAATCCAACGGCCATGCTGCTTCTTCAATATCTGACCTTCTTGCGCCAGCCGCCCAAACCACCTCCGGTGGGACTGCCTGCTCCCGCCTCCCGTGGCCGGCTGTGCAGCCGCACAGGCCGCACCGCCCCACCCTACTTCATTGCTGGCCAGGCCATTCCTCTACTCACCCACACCTCCTGTTATTTTCCGGAGACGGCAGCCAGATCACTAAACTCTCGTACTCCCCATCGTGTGGGCAACCATTGCCGAGTCTTCCCCGGCTCCATGTCATTCCCTTCCTAGGCCTCATCGTCGTCCACTGCCATGGTGCTCTCGGTGCGGCATGGTCAACGTGGTTAACGAACGACATCCATCGGCCGTGGACTGTACGCGCAAAATAATGATTCCTCCACCTGACAGCTGGGACCCACCGGAAGGGCCTTTGTAATTCATGAAAAAAATGTTCCCCCCGCCGACATGTCGGACCCACCAGCTATATCTTCGCACGCAAGGAAGTGCCTCCTTATTATGCACAAAAAAATGAATACCCCCCTGCTAGCTGAGACCCACCATAGTGGGAGGATGACTTGTGGGCGAACTAAGTTGACGGGGACGGAGGGCTTTGTCGACTTAGTCAATATGAACGATTCTAGCTCTAGTGACTATACGATGTCCATCCAACGGCCATAGTGCTTCTTCAACCTCTGGTCTTCTTGCTCCAGCCTCCCAAAGCAGCGCCGATCGTGTCGCATGCTCCTGCCACCTGTGGCCAGTTGTGCTTCCGCGGAGGCCTCACCGCTCCTACTATTCCCACCGCAGGCCAGGCTCTGCAGCGACAGCAGCCTCACACTGCAGCCGAATCAGTGAACCCTCGTACTCCTCTCTGTGCGGGCTTCCACTTCCGCTTCTTTCCCAGCTCCGCATCGTCCCCTTCCTAAGCCTCGCCGTCATCCACCGCCGTGGTGCTCTCGGCGCGGCCTGGTTAACGTGGTCAAGGAACGACTTCCATCGGACGTGGACTGTACGTGGAGAGGCTGACAGCTGGGTCCACGGACGCAGAAAGGAAGTGCCTCCTTATTACGCGGAAAATAATGATTCCTCCACCTGACAACTGGGACCCACTGGACGGGCCACTGTATTTTGTGGAAATAACATTTCCCCCTAGCTGCTGAGACCCACCAGCTTCATCTTCGCGTGTAACGAAGTGCGTCCGGGCAAAAAAAAAACGATTCGCCCCCCTGACTGCTGGGACCCACCAGCTGCACCTTCGCACGCAAGGAAGTGCGTCCGGGCAAAAAAAAAACGATTCGCCCCCCTGACTGCTGGGACCCACTAGCTACATCTTCGCAGGCAAGGAAGTGCCTGATATTCGGGACCCACCTGGTCGAATTGTACGTAGCATTGTCATCCTGGTCGCCAACATGTATGTACATACTGGTCGATGTAGAGGTGCGCACGTGTCATAGTAGAGGCGCACACGTGTCATAGTAGAGGCGCGCACGTGTCGTAGTAGAGGCGTGCACGTAGCATGTACACGTACGTGCAGCGGCCATGGCGCAAGCAAGAAAATACGACCACGTATGTGTACATAAGGGCGGGGTCTCGAACGCCTACTCGCACATACGTACGGCCAGGGCTCGTGTACATGGCTGGGTCGGAACGGAGAAACACCGTCGCCGTCGTGTTCATGGGGAGACAAGGGAATGCGTCGTATTCATGGGGAGGCAACGGAATGCGTCGCGTTCATCGAGAGGCAACGGAATGCGTCGTGTTCATCGGGACGCAACGGAACGCGTGGGAGCCAACCGGCTGGGTCGGAGCGGAATGCGTAGTCGTGTTCATCGAAAGGGCTTGGACAGAACAGGCGATGGAAACGAGGCCTGGCGTACCGTAGAACGGAGGAAACGGACCTCCGATGTTTGGAACGGGGTCCTGTTGATCGAGAGGGGTGTGGTGTACCGCAAAACGGAGGAAACAGACCTCCTACGGTCGAAACGGGTGTCCTGTTGATCGGGAGGGGTGTGGCGTACCGCAAAACGGAGGAAACGGACCTCCTACGATCGAAACGGGGGTCCTGTTGATCAAGAGGGGTGTGGCGTACCGCCAAATGGAGGAAACGCACCTCCTACGGTCGAAACGGGGGTCATGTTGATTGGGAGGGGTGTGGCGTACCGCAAAACGGACGAAACGGACTTGTGTTGGAGCGCTATGGTCGAAACGGGGGTCCTGTTCATCAGGAGGGGTGTGGCGTACCGCAAGACGAGACTCCACGGGATATTGTTCATCTCCACCGTCGACCTCCTCCAGCCTCCATGGGCTACCGTCGACCTCCTCCGGCCTCCACGGGTTCCTGTTCATCCAGCCTCCACCGCGCGCTACTCCACTGGCTACTGTTCAACCACCCCTCCACGGGCACCCCTCCACCATCTACTATTCATCCAACCCTCCACACCATGGGGTCCTGTTCAACCACCCCTCCATCGTCTACTGTTCATCCAGCTCTCCACACCAAGGGGTCCTGTTCATTCAGAGGCAACGCCACCGCTCACTGTTCATCCAACCCCCCCCCCCCGCAACGCTCACTCTTCATCCA